>NW_020524893.1:162500-198646 GCF_003368295.1 Carassius auratus | reverse complement strand
GATGAAACGCTAATAATGAATGAAATCCTAAAAAAATTAAAATGAATTAAAATTTGTGACCATTAACTGACATAATTAGTAAAGATCACTGGCATATGATGAAGACAGAACGGCATTATTATTACTCTCATGTACTGTATATTAATAATTTTAGTCAATCAATCAATCAATCACCTTTATTAAGTTGGCTTGAAAAAGCCAACTTACTGATCTACTATTTAATCTTATTATTATTATTAGTGGTGCTTGCCGGAGGCAAAGCACTACTATTATTATCTCACATACTTATTAGTGGTGCTTGCCATAGGCAAAGCATCACTATTATTATCTCACATACTTATTATTAGTGGTGCTTGCCGGAGGCAAGGCACTACTATTATTATCTCACATACTTATTATTATTATACTAGATCCGTACAAATTTCGGCGCGTAACTAGTCCCGCAGTTTTCATCACAGACCAACGAAACAGGCGTCAAATCGTGCGGCCTAATCGGGAATGGTGTGCTATGACTTTTATAAGCGATCGGGCGTACGATGTTCGTACACCGGGCGAAAAAACGGGCGAAAAAATCGCATAGACAATGCATTGCGGCCAACTTTCACGGATCGTAGCTCCGAGAGAGAATTTCGCAGAAACACGTGAATCTCCACATTTGGAGAGGCTATCAGGCTGTGCGAGAACATACCCCGCAGTGGGGTATAAAGTTGTACCCCTGGGGCGCGAGAGCCCCCCAAAAATGGCCCTAATACAAAGTATAGGGAGGACTTTTCCTGCTATGGGACATTACATAGGGATTTTGTATTGAACATAACTCTGCATCACAGTGTCATAGAGACAAGGGGGTGGGCTCATTTGAATCAGGCAACCAATCAGTCTCTCAGGATCACTGTGAATCTATCAAACCACGCCCTAGCAACCATATAGAGCACCATAGCAACAAGCCCCACAGACTTCCATTGAAAAAGATAAAATGAATAACTTTGGATAGAAGTGTGATAGAAACATGAGGGTGGGCTCGTATGACTTGGGCAGCAAACGGCCAATCATGTATCTCCTTCAAGACAACCTAGCCACGCCCTAGCAACCATTAAGAGCTACCTAGCAACCCAAAGTATAGAGAGATATCTTAACATCTGAAAGACATAGAAGCATGGGGGTTGGTTTATATTAGCAAGCAACCATTGGAGTATCATCATTGGCAGCTGCCAGGCCACTCCCTAGCAACCAAACACAGTACCCTAGCAAACCGTTTTGCAAGATCTATATCTCTTCATCAAAACATCGTAGAGGCATGGGGTTGGTTTATATTGGCGAGCAGCCTTTGGAGTATCACCATTGGCAGCTGCCAAGCCACTCCATAGCAACCAAACGGAGTACCCTAGCAACCGTTTTGCACGACCTATATCTCTGCATCAGAACATCGTACAGACCATGGCGGTTGGATTTTTTGACTCATGCTAGCACACTGGACTTCCAAACATGCTAGTCATGCTAGCAGTGATTAGCTACATGCTAATAGTGATTAGCTAAGTGCTCAAATGGGCTAAGAACTCTATAATAACTACATAGTGACCATCTGTGACAACTACTAACCACCTAGTAACATCATAGCAACCACCCAGGAGACCATAGCAACTGCCTAGCAACCAGCCGAAACACCCTAGCAACCGACTAGCAACACCTTAGCAACCACCCCAAGTACCGTAGCAAACTGCCTAGCAACCACCCAGGTTACCATAGCAACCGCCCTAGCAACCGCCCGGGTACCCTAGCAACCACATAGGCAACACCCTAGCAACCGACCCCAATTACCCTAGCAACCACCCTGGGTACCTTAGCAACGGCCCTAGCAACCATCATGGGGACCCTAGCAACCGCCCTAGCAACCACCCCGGGTACCCTAGCAACCACATAGCAACACCTAGCAACCGCCCCGATTACCCTAGCAACCACTCCTGGGTACCCTAGCAACGGCCCTAGCAACCATCATGGGGACCCTAGCAACCACCCCGGGTACCCTAGCAACCACATAGCAACACCCTAGCAGACACCCCGATTACCCTAGCAACCACCCTGGATACCCTAGCAACGGCCCTAGCAACCATCATGGGGACCCTAGCAACCGCCCTAGAAACCACCCCGGGTACCCTAGCAACCAAATAGCAACACCCTAGCAACCACCCCGATTACCCTAGCAACCACCCAGGGTACCTTAGCAAACCACCTTAGCAACCTCATTGCAACACCCTAGCACCGGGGGCCGAGTTTGCCACTGCAAGCACCACTCACATTTTCTTCAGGAAATGTACCTTCTAGTTCTTCTTCTTACTTCTTCCGTACAAAACTTCGGCGCGTAACTCGTCCCGCAGTTTTTGTCACAGACCAACGAAACAGGCGTCAAATCGTGCGGCTATTGAGGAGAGGTGTGCTATGACTTTTATAAGCGATCGGGCGTACGATGTTCGTACAGCGGAGCGAAAAAATGGCCGAAAAACGTCCCATAGGAAATGCATTACTGAAAACTTTGACGGATTATAGCACAGAGAGGGAATTTCGTAGAAAAACGTAAATCACCACATTCGGAGAGGCTATCAGGCTGTGCGAGAACATACCTCACAGAGGGGTAAAAGTTGTACCCCTGGGGTGCTAGAGACCCCCAATTTGCCCCATAGACATATTATGGTGAGGGATCGCCCATGAAACACTGTGTTTTCCTACTATGGGAAATTACATAGGATATTGTATTGAACATAACTCGGCATCACAGTGTCATAGAGGACAAGGGGGTGGGCTCATTTGAATCAAGCAACCAATCAGACTCTCAGGATCATTATGAAGCTATCAAGCCACGCCCTAGCAACCATATAGAGCACCATAGCAACAAGCCCCATAGACTTCCATTGAAAAAGATCAAATGAATAACTTTGGATAGAAGTGTCATAGAAATATGAGGGTGGGCTCCTTTGACTCGAGCAGCAAACGGCCAATCACGTATCACCTTCAAGACTTCCTAGCCACGCCCTAGCAACCATTAAGAGCTACCTAGCAACCTAAATCCAAAGATAGATATCTTAACATCTGAAAGACATAGAAGCATGGGGGTTGGTTTATATTGTCAAGCAGACTTTGAAGTATCATCATTGGCAGCTGCAAGGCCACTCCCTAGCAACCAACCAGAGTACCCTAGCAACCATTTTTCAAGGCCAATATCTCTGCATCAGAACATTGTACAGACATGGGGGTTGGTTTAAATTGGCAAGTAGCCTTTGGAGTATCATCATTGGCAGCTGCCAAGCCATTCCATAGCAACCAAACGGATTACCCTAGCAACCGTTTTGCACGACCTATATCTCTGCATCAGAACATCGTACAGACATGGCGGTTGGATTTTTTGACTCGTGCTAGCAAACTGGACTTCCAACATGCTAGTCATGCTAGCAGTTATTAGCTACATGCTAATAGTGATTAGCTAAGTGCTCAAATGGGCTAAGAACTCTATAATAACTACATAGTGACCATCTGTGACAACTACCAACCACCTAGTAACATCATAGCAACCACCCAGGAGACCATAGCAACTGCCTAGCAACCAGCCAAAACACCCTAGCAACCGCCTAGCAACACCTTAGCAACCACCCCAAGTACCGTAGCAACTGCCTAGCAACCACCCAGGTTACCATAGCAACCGTCCTAGCAACCACCCCGATTACCCTAGCAACCGCCCTAGCAACTACCCCATGTACCCTAGCAACCTCATTGCAACACCCTAGCAACAGAGGGCGAGTTTTGCCACTGCAAGCACCACTCACATTTTCTTCAGGAAATGTACCTTCTAGTTATTCTTTATTATTCTTACTTCTTCCGTACAAAGTTTGGCGCGTAACTAGTCCCGCAGTTTTCGTCACAGACCAACGAAACAGGCGTCAAATCGTGCGGCCTAGTCGGGAATGGTGTGCTATGACTTTTATAAGCGATCGGGCGTACGATGTTCGTACACCGTGCGAAAAATCGGGCGAAAAATCCATAGACAATGCATTGCGGCCAACTTTGACGGATCGTTAGCTCCGAGAGAGAATTTCGCAGAAACACGTGAATCACCACATCTGGAGAGGCTATCAGCCTGTGCCAGAACATACCCCGCATTGGGGTATAAGTTGTACCCCTGGGGGGCTAGAGCCCCCCAAATTTGCCCCTAATACAAAGTATAGGGAGGGCTACTATGGGAAATTACATAGGGATTTTGCATTGAACATAACTCTGGATTACAGTGTCATAGAGACAAGGGGGTGGGCTCATTTCAATCAGGCAACCAATCAGACTCTCAGGATCATTATAAAGCTATCAAGCCACGCCCTAGCAACCATATAGAGCACCATAGCAACAAGCTCCATAGACTTCCATTTGAAAAATATAAAGTGAATAACATAGGATAGAAGTGTCATAGAAACATGAGGGTGGCTTGTTTGACTCGAGCAGCAAACGGCCAATCACTTATCACCTTTAAGACTTCCTAGCCACGCCCTAGCAACCGTTAAGAGCTACCTAGCAACCTAAATCCAAAGATAGATATCTTAACATCTGAAAGACATAGAAGCATGGGGGTTGGTTTACATTGTCAAGCAGACTTCGGAGTATCATCATTGGCAGCTGCCAGGCCACTCCCTAGCAACCAAACACAGTACCCTAGCAACCGTTTTGCAAGATCTATATCTCTGCATCAGAACATCCTAGAGACATGGGGGTTGGTTTGTATTGACGAGCAGCCTTTGTAGTATCACCATTGGCAGCTGCCAAGCCACTCCATAGCAACCAAACGGAGTACCCTAGCAACCGTTTTGCACGACCTATATCTCTGCATCAGAACATCGTACAGACATGGCGGTTGGATTTTTTGACTCATGCTAGCACACTGGACTTCCAACATGCTAGTCATGCTAGCAGTGATTAGCTACATGCTAATAGTGATTAGCTAAGTGCTCAAATGGGCTAAGAACTCTATAATAACTACATAGTGACCATCTGTGACAACTACCAACCACCTAGTAACATCATAGCAACCACCCAGGAGACCATAGCAACTGCCTAGCAACCAGCCAAAACACCCTAGCAACCGCCTAGCAACACCTTAGCAACCACCCCAAGTACCGTAGCAACTGCCTAGCAACCACCCAGGTTACCATAGCAACCGCCTAGCAACCACCCCGGGTACCCTAGCAACCGCATAGCAACACCCTAGCAACCGCCCGGATTACCCTAGCAACCACCCTGGGTACCTTAGCAACGGCCCTAGTAACCACCATGGGGACCCTAGCAACCGCCCTAGCAACCACCCCGGGTACCCTAGCAACCGCATAGCAACACCCTAGCAACCACCCAGATTACCCTAGCAACCACCCTGGGTACCTTAGCAACCGCCCTAGCAACCACCCCGGGTACCCTAGCAACCGCCCCGATTACCCTAGCAACCACCCTGGGTACCCTAGCAACCGCCCTAGCAACCATCATGGGGACCCTAGCAACCGCCCTAGCAACCACCCCGGGTACCCTAGCAACCACATAGCAACACCCTAGCAACCATCCCGATTACCCTAGCAACCACCCTGGGTACCCTAGCAACGGCCCTAGCAACCATCATGGGGACCCTAGCAACCGCCCTAGCAACCACCCCATGTACCCTAGCAACCTCATTGCAACAACCTAGCAACAGGGCGCAGAGTTTTGCCACTGCAAGCACCACTCACATTTTCTTCAGGAAATGTACCTTCTAGTTATTATTATTATTCTTCTGAGCCAAATTTTACACACTATCTCCTCCTAGAGCTTTCAAGCTAGAACCACCAAACTCGGGTCAGACCTTCAGACTGGTCTGACTCGGGTTGCTATATCTTTTCTAACTGATTCGGCTTATGGTTTTCGTAAACCAGACTACCAAAACCACCTTAAATCCCATAGACTTTCATTGCGGGGGTACAAACTTTTGAAAAATAAGGCTTATAATATATTTAAGCTGTCTACTACCAGGGCAAACCTTAAAAACTCTCTACTGAGAATACAGCTAAAACCAGCCTAAGCTGATCAGTTGTTTTGGCTAGTCTCCCAAACTGGTTTTTAAGTGGTTTTGACCACTCTCACGCTGGTCTTAGCTAGGTTTTAGCTGGTTTTTACTGAATCCACTGTTTTTAGCTGGTTTTTGCCAGATTCGCATAGAAACATGCTAACAACATGCTAGTTACTCACTAATCAGACTAGAAACATGCCTATAACATGGTTTTAAAGTGGTTTCGGCCAATGTCACGCTGGCCTTAGCTGGTCTTAGCTGGTCTTAGCTGGTTTTAGGTGGTTTAGTATAGAAAAATGAAAACAACATCCTAGTTACTTGCTAATCAGACTAGAAACATACTTCTAACAAGTTTTAAAGTGGTTTTGGCCACTGTCACGCTGGCCTTAGCTGGTCTTAGCTGGTTTTAGGTGGTTTTCTTTACTGAATCAACTGGTTTTAGCTAGATTATCATAGAAACATGTTAATACCATGTTAGTAATTTGCTAATCAGACTAGAAACATAATTCTAACATGGTTTAAAGTGGTTTTGGCCACTGTCAAGCTGGCTTTAGCTGGTCTTAGCTGGTTTTAGGTGGTTTTCTTTACTGAATCAACTGGTTTTAGCTAGATTATCATAGAAACATGTTAACAACATGTTAGTAACTTGATAATCAGACTAGAAACATACTTCTAACATGGTTTAAAGTGGTTTGGCCACTGTCAAGCTGGCTTTAGCTGGTCTTAGCTGGTTTTAGGTGGTTTTCTTTACTGAATCAACTGGTTTTAACTAGATTATCATAGAAACATGTTAATAACATGCTAGTAATTTGCTAATCAGACTAGAAACATACTTCTAACATGGTTTAAAGTGGTTTTGGCCACTGTCAAGCTGGTCTTAGCTGGTTTCTAACTGAATCAACTGGTTTTAGCTCGATTATCATAGAAACATGTTAACAACATGTTAGTAACTTGATAATCATGTCAAAAACATGCTTTTAACGGTTTTAAAGTAGTTTTGGCCACTGTCACGCTGGTCTTAGCTGGTTTCTAACTGAATCAACTGGTTTTACCTGGATTAGCATAGAAACATGTTAGTCACTTGCTAGCCATGCTAGCCACATGCTAGTCACATTTTAATCATGCTAGCAACATGCTAGTTGTATACTAATCATTCTAAAAACATGCTAGAGACATACTAGCAACATGCTAATCATGCTACAAACATGCTAACGACATGCTAGTCACTTGCTAATCATGTTAATAAAATGCTAGCAACATGAAAATCATGCTAGAGACATGCTAGCCACATGCTAATCATGCTACTAAAATGTTAACAACATGCTAATCATGCTACAAACATGCTAGCAACATGCTAATCATGCTAGCAAAATGTTAGCGACATGCTAGCAACATGCTAATCATGCTAGAAACATGCTAACAACATGCTAGAGACATGCTAGCCACATGCTAATCATGCTAGAAACATGTTAGCAACATGCTAATCATGATACAAACATGCTAGCAACATGCTAATCATGCTAGCAAAATGTTAGCGACATGCTACCAACATGCTAATCATGCTTGAAACATGCTAACAACATGCTAGAGACATGCTAGCCACATGCTAATCATGCTAGAAACATGTTAGAAACATGTGAATCATGCTACAAACATGTTAGCAACATGCTAATCATGCTAGCAAAATGTTAGCGACATGCTAGCAACATGCTAATAATGTTAGAAACATGCTAACAACATGCTAGAGACATGCTAGCCACATGCTAATCATGCTAGAAACATGTTAGCAACATGCTAATCATGCTACAAACATGCTAGCAACATGCTAATCATGCTAGCAAAATGTTAGCGACATGCTAACAACATGCTAATCATGCTAGAAACATGCTAACAACATGCTAGAGACATGCTAGCCACATGCTAATCATGCTAGAAACATGCTAGCAACATGCTAATCATGCTAGAAACATGCTAGCAACATGCTAATCATGCTAGCAAAATGTTAGTTACATGTTAACAACATGCTAATCATGCTACAAAAATGCTAGCAACATGCTAGCAACATGCTAATCATACTAGAAACATGTTAGCAAAATGCTAATAAGGCTACAAACATGCTAGCGACATGCTAGCAACATGCTAATCATGCTACAAACATATTAGCAACATGCTAATCATGCTAACAAAATGCTAGCGAAATGTTAACAACATGCTAATCATTCTACAAACATGCTAGTGGAATGCTAGCAACATGCTAATCATGCTAGCAAAATGCTAGCAAAATGCTAATCATGCTACAAACATGCTAACGACATGCTAGTCACTTGCTAATCATGTTAATAAAATGCTAGCAACATGAAAATCATGCTAGAGACATGCTAGCCACATGCTAATCATGCTACTAAAATGTTAACAACATGCTAATCATGCTACAAACATGCTAGCAACATGCTAATCATGCTAGCAAAATGTTAGCGACATACTAGCAACATGCTAATCATGCTCGAAACATGCTAACAACATGCTAGCCACATGCTAATCATGCTAGAAACATGTTAGCAACATGCTAATCATGCTACAAACATGCTAGCAACATGCTAATCATGCTAGCAAAATGTTAGCGACATGCTAGCAACATGCTAATAATGCTGGAAACATGCTAGTCACATGCTAGAAACATGCTAGCAAAATGCTAATCATGCTAAAATCATGCTCTCAACATGCTAGAAACATGTTAACAACTTTGCTAATCATGCTAACGACATGGTAGTCACTTGCTTATAATGCTAGTAATATGTTAATCACTTTCTTTTTTAAACTTCTTAACTTTTCAAACTTTTACATTTTTAAAACTTTTTAAGCTTTTCAAACTTTCTACATTTTTCTAACTTTCTGGCCAGGCTTTTTCAAGCCAACTTAAAGTTTGAAAACAAACTTTACTATCTAGTTTATATAGTGCTTTAAACAAAATACATTGCGCCAAAGCACTGAACAACATTCATTTGGAAAACAGTGTCTCAATAATGCAAAATGATAGTTAAAGGCAGTTCATCATTGAATTCAGTGATGTCATCTCTGTTCAGTTTAAATAGTGTCTGTTTTAATTTGCAATCAAGTCAATGATATCGCTGTAGATGAAGTGAATAATAAATTTAGTAAATAATAAATAATTACATTTAATTTAGAAAAAAAATGATAACAATGTAGTGTGAATCAATAAACTCTGAATAATGTACTGCCATTGTGTTAATAATCTAATCATGTATTTCAGGAGTCGTCCCCTTGATGCAAACGTGTCACGCAGAGCCACATACTGTATTAAGCCTATTGCCTTCAGTACTATATAATACATGTGCAAGACAAAAGATCAGAACCAGTGCTTTAAGTGGGTCGGTACGCACCAGTACTCAGTACCGCTACTTCCAAATAGAGCTCTTGAGGGTACCGCCACCTCTCCCTGCGCCCAGAACGTGCTTGTAGCGTACCGGTACGTTCATTTGGACATCTGTTTTAATAGAGGATTTAATCCTTTGCCTGCGCTGCAGCTTTTCAGAGCGCCCTTCACAATGCATGCTTCCTAATTCTTCCTAGTTCAGAGCGGGTTCGCGAATCATTTGAATCAATTCGAGAGTTCGTAGCAGGTTCGCGAATCATTTGAGTCAGTTCAGAGCAGGATCGCGAATCATTTGAATCAGTTCGGGATTTCGTAGCGGGTTCGCGAATCATTTGAGTCAGTTTGGGGATCGCGAGTCATTTGAATTAGTTTGGGAGGTCGGAGTGGGATCGCGAATCATTTGAATGATTTGGATCAGTTCGGGAGTTCGGAGTGGGATCGCGAATCATTTGAATGATTTGGATCAGTTCGGGAGTTCGGAGTGGGATCGCGAATCATTTGAATCAGTTCGGGAGTTCAAAACGGATTCGCGAATCATTTGAGTCGTTTCGGGAGTTCAAAGTGGGTTCGCGAATCATTTGAGTCAGTTTGGTGATCACGAATCATTTGAATCAGTTCGGGAGCTCGTAGCGGGATCGCGGATCATTTGAGTCAGTTCGGGAGTTCAAAGCGGATTCGCGAATCATTTGAGTCGTTTCGGGAGTTCAAAGTGGGTTCGCGAATCATTTGAGTCAGTTTGGTGCTCACGAATCATTTGAATCAGTTCGGGAGTTCGTAGCGGGTTCGCGAATCATTTGAGTCAGTTTGGGGATCGCGAATCAATTGAATCAGTTTGGGAGTTATTAGCGGGTTCGCGAATCATTTGAGTCAGTTCGGGAGTTCAAAGCGGATTCGGGAATCATTTGAGTTAGTTTGGGGATCGCAATTCATTTGAATCAGTTCGGGAGTTCGGAGTGGGATCGCGAATCATTTGAGTCAGTTTGGATGTTTGAATGCAGTAATGCAGTAGCTCTTTCTAAGGGTATTTTTTTCAAAATCCTTTTGCACATTTTATTTATGTTCAGTAGTTATTTCTAGCTCAAGCAAATCCACAAACTAATTAAAGTATTTATTATTAAGGTCGTCTGTTGACTTCTGTATATAAAAGCCCTACAATATAGTTCTTGTTACTTCAGGGGATGAGGGGAGTCATCACAAAAAAAAAAAAATCAGAAAAGAAAAAAAATGGCTATAATAGAGTACCGGCACCTCTTTTGGGCCACTTAAAGCACTGATCAGAACTATGCACACTATTGTTGTTGCCTGTATATGACTTGTTAAAATGCATCATAAAAAAACAGTAATTTGTTTATTAATTCATAAGTTGTGTACAGCTGCTGTATCATACATTTTATCTTTCCTAGTAAGTTACTTGAACTTTAGCTACAAGTTTATTAGATATTTGCATTTTACTTTAACTGTAAGAAGGACAAATACACATTTTCTTAAACTTTAGCTTCAAGTTTACTAAAACCTATCATTTTAATTTGAATGTGAGATGGACAGTTAAGAAAGTTGTACCTCCCAGTTTGGGATCGAGAGGTAGAAGATGAAATGATGTTCCTGTGAAGTGTTCTGCCGTCTGCACTGGACCGAGGCCATTATTAATATGCACTGACACTTGCATACAACTGAAATGATCCAGGATGTCTCGTCGTGGATCATAAAATTCCCCAAGGTGCCTTTTGCTCGTCTGATATTGAGTGCACTTCCTGAGCCTATATTATAAATCACAGCGTTTCCATAATGAAAGAATGTCTTTATTGCGTCGCTGAAGACAGAACTGCATTAAAATCAAGCAGCTTCACATTATGCTCAGCGGTGTGGCATCGCTTAAAGGGTACATGCGAAAATTGCCTGGTTTTCACATCTGTAAATAGAAATAAGTGCATATTGATACTTCTAGAAGTGGGCATTTAGGCATTTATTGCAAAAATAGAGTTTATGCAACCAAATGAGCCAACTTTAAATCTAATTTTCTTTTCTTTTTTTTTGTATCATATGTTTGCAGATTTGATTATACTGTGTTCAAATAAGCAGCCAAATATAAACCTAAAAATAAAACAAAAATAACATAACATGGTATAACATAACATAACATAACATAACATAAAATAGTATAGTATAATATAACATAATATAGCATAACATAACATGGTATAACATGGCATAACATAACATAACATTATATAACGCAACATAACATAATATAGCATAGCACAGCACAATATAACATGGTATAACATGATATAACATAACATAAAATAGTATAACATAACATAGTATAGTATAACATAACAGTATTTTATAAAATAACACAGTATAACATAACATAACATATCATAACATAAAATAGTACAGTATAACATAACATAACATATTATAACATAACATAAAATAGTATAGCATATCATAACATAATATTGGTATAACATGGCATAAAATAGTACAGTATAACTTAACATAAACAGGGTATAACATAACTAACATAGTATAGCATAACATAACATGGTATAACATAACATAGTATAGTATAGTATAACGTTACATAACATAACATAACATGGTATAACATAACATAACATAACATTATTTAATGCAACATAACATAATATAGCATAGCACAGCACAATATAACATGGTATAACATGATATAACATAACATAAAATAGTATAACATATAGTATAGTATAACGTTACATAACATAGTGTAGTATAACATAACAGTATTTTATAACATAACATACTATAAGATAACATAACATATCATAACATAAAATAGTACAGTATAACATAACATAACATGGTATAACATAACATAACATAAAAAATTTATTGTTACAACTTTATAGTAATTATATATGAATGGACGTTATTTTTATGGTTGATCAAGTGTAAACAAATCATTCTGAAAGTGATATCAATGATATGGTTCTTATGTTATAAGTGATGTGGACTCTGCTATTATTTTGCATTTAGAACAACTATACTGTAGTTATCATTATAGCGATTGTTCTTAAAGGGACAGTTCACCCAAAAATTAAATCTGCCATCATTTACCCTCCCTCATGTTGTTCTAAGCCTGTTTGAGTTTCTTTGTTCTGTTGAATACAGAAGAAGATGTTGTGAAGAATGACAGGAACCAAACAGTTGCTGTAGTAAAGTATGGAAAAAATATAATGGAAGCCTCTTATTTTATTTAATTTTATTTTACAATATACACTATTTAAAATAAAAGATAAATAAAATATAGTAAAATATAAAAAAAATATTTTTTACATTTATTTTATTGTTTTATTTATTTATTTCATTTGTATTTCTTATTTCAAATAATGCAGATTTGTGCATTAAGACAAGTCTTTCTACTTCAAAATTTCACATTTAATTGAGTGTGTTTCTTGACATTTCATTTTTCCAATTTCCAAGCTACTTCGGAGTAAGGAAACCAAACCAGCACCAGATTTTTTCCAGTTCATCTTTTGTACTGAATCAGTGTTGCTCCAGATGGTCGAGATGTGAAGCGCCAGATGTTTTCTTCACCTGATGATGGATGTCACTGAGGTCATGTGACCTGTGTTCCGGACTCATTAGTGCGCGACCCATCAGTTCGAGTCTTACTAGTGCTTCTGGCAAAATCAGCTAACACGTGTTCGGCTTCCACTAGGTTTAGCTGCATGTTTCTAGGATAATGTGGCCAGTTAACATTCCCCTCGTGATGTCATTAGTGTATTTTCCTCTGGCAGCTTGCGAGCGAGTTCATTGGTCTGTGGGCCGATGGGTTTACATGATTAAATTACGGCTGGAATGTAATCCTGGAAGAACGGCGAGTCCTTGTGTGAAAAACAGCTGATTGAGAAGCATGCCAGTGCACTGGTGACATCTGTGAACAAAGAAGCCTTCAGACACGCACTTCATCAGATAAATGCCATGCTAAACACACTCGTGTCATACATTAAAGAACAGTGCATTTGTTATGATGCTTGCAAAAAGATTTTTGGTTAAATCATTTTTATTTGTTTAAGGGAAAGAGTGTTAATATTTTCCTTTTCCTGCAGTGTGACAAAATCTTGACAAATTAACATGTTAAATATGCAAGATTTACTATTATAGATACATTCCTAGACATGTTTGATGTTGACTAATCATATATCACAGTATGTCTCTGCAGAAGACTGTGACACAGTATAGTTATTAAGTGTGATGAGTATATCCATGGAATAATCACTGTTTGACAGATTTGAGTCAGTACACCTTTGTAATGTTCTGAAGAAGTCTCTTCTGATCACCAAGCCTGCATTTATCTGATCAAAAATGTGAAATAATATTATGATTTAAAATAGCTATTTTCTATGTGAACATATTTTAAAATGTAATTTATTTACGTGATCAAAGCTGAATTTTCAGCATCATTATCATTAATCCTATTTCTTTTCTTTTTTTTGTATCATTGTCATTTATATTATTTAATAATTATTTTATAGTATTACTAATATTTAATGGACCTGTTAGTTAATGCATCAGCTAATGTTAACAAATGAAGCTTAATTTCAAAATATCAGCAATCAGGGGATGCATTGATTCGTTTGATTCACTTCAATTGGGTGATTCTTTGACTCGTTTGATTCACGTCAAGCAGATGATTCACTGATTCGTTTGATTCACTTCAGTCAAGTGATTCACTGACTCGTTTGATTCACGCCCAGCATTGTGTTCTCCCTATTTCTTCTTGACTGTCAGATATTAACTGTGTGAATCAGTTCTGTTGGTGTGAATAAATATAGCGTGGTTTAGTTTAATGTGAGTAGTGTTCTGGGTCTAGCTGTGTTGTTGTGGGTGGTTGGATGGATCAGCAGCCACAGGTGAGTTGGATCAGGTGATCACCGGTGGGTTGAATCTCGAGGGGAAGTGTTCGCAGTGGGAAGCGTGTGAGCTGGGTTTTACCGCGGTATGTGGTGTACAGGTGCCAGAACCCCCCCCGCTGATGTGAAGAATGAGCTCAGAGCAAATCCTGCTCATGCACTCGGCTGTTCACACACCTGGAAAATACGCTTTCCGTGAGGCTTCCAGCTCGTATTTGCCGCAGTGGATAAGTCACATGCCTTTGGTGTGAGAGACCTGGGTTCGAATCCACTGTGAGACACCAATGTGTCCCTGAGTAAGACACTTAACCCCTCGTTGCTCCAGAGGTGTGCGACCTCTGACATATATAGCAATTGTAAGTCGCTTTGGATAAATGCGTCAGGTAAATGAGTAAATGTTAAGATCTGCATTATTTTGTGTGAACATATGGATATAAATGATAAGCCGTGTTCACTTTGATTCAAAACTCAGGACAATTCAATGATTTGCCAGTGATGATTCAGTAAGAAACCTGTAAAATTGAGCAGATAATTTGTGTGTGTGTGTGTGTGTGTGTCATTTTATTGTTGTATTTAATGCATGTGTTTTTTTGTAAATAAAAGAATATGAATACTATTACTTTTATTATTACTATTTTTTTTGGTCTAATGTTTATTTATTTACTTATTTAAAATGTCAATTTTAGTTATTTTAGTATACAGTACATAAAGTTATACAACATTAAATGTACAAAAAAATGTTTGGGAAATAGTTTAAAATAAAAAAATATATCTATTTTCTAATAAAATGTTTTAAAATAATTATATCACATGTTAGAATATAAAATTCTGTTTTATATTTGTATTGAATTTAATATATATATATATATATATATATATATATACAAAATATAGAGTGATGTGTTACGTTATTTGCGTCCCTCGTTATGATGACCCTCGCAGAAGCTGGAAATGATCTAATTAGAGCGGCGTGAAGTGTTTGGCCCAGGATTAGCCTTCAAGTTCAAGTTCAAGTCTGCTTTATTGTCAATTTCCACATGTACAGTACATACATACAGAGAATCGATTACACTTCATTACTTCATTACGTGCACAGAGAATACACTTCATTACGTGCACAACATTCCCTGCGTCCCGCGTCACAAAGCGTTATACACTGAGTGGCATGAATAATCCTCAGATGAGCATCACGTCACGTCCTGCAGAACAGGAGCTGGGATCATTAACAGTTGTTCTGCTCGTCGGCGCTAATGAAGCTCACAATTAAAGCCGTTATTAAGAGCAGTGACGAGCTTCTTCTGCGCCTCTCACAAAACACCACACAGAGTGACGACTTATCACTGACAGACTATTGTTTTCATTGTTAGATTTTCATTTCAAAGATTTAGCAAGTTTAAGTACTTTTTACTTATTTTGCAAACATCTGATATTCAACGAGTGATGCATTATGTGGTGTAACTCCTCGATCTAAGCAGAGAATGTGGAGAATGTAAAGTCAGCTGGATCTCAGTGTGTTTCTCCTGTTCTGAGCGTCTGATAACAGATGAGGTGCTCGTGTGTCGTGGATGTTAAAGCTCGCTGAAGGATCACAGGCGTCTGTTGTTTGGTGTTTTAGTGGAAATTCTCTGGTCTCAGACGCAGCAGAAGAGCATTAGTGCTCCGCTCACGCTGACAGCTTCCTATAGATGGCGTCGAGTGTAATTTAAAGCGCGGTGTATGGTAATAAATCATCCGTGTGCAGCCGGATCGGCCGCGAGGCTTTGATGCATGGACCTGCGGAGAGTCCAGAATCACCTCCACATTCAGCACATAACGAATCATACTGTTAGTCTGCCCTCACACAAACTCACAAACACACACACACACACACACACAAACTCACAAACTCACAAATACACAAACATGCAAACATGCAAACATGTTTTCACAAACATGCAAACACAGACACACACACAAACAGACAAACTCACAAACTCACAAACACGCAAACCCAAAAACACAAACACGCAAACAAAACCAAACACAAAAACAAACACGCAAACACACAAACACAAACACAGAAACAAAAACAAACACGCAAACACAAACACAGAAACAAAAACAAACAAAAACAAACACACAAACACAAACACGCAAACAAAAACAAACACACAAACACAAACACGCAAACAAAAACAAAAAACACAAACACGCAAACACAAACACACAAACGCAAACACGCAAACACAAACACACAAACGCAAACACAAAAACAAACACATACACGCAAACACACAAACACAAACACAGAAACAAAAACAAACAAAAACAAACACACAAACACGCAAACAAAAACACAAACACGCAAACACAAACACACAAACGCAAACACGCAAACACAAAAACAAACACATACACGCAAACACACAAACGCAAACACAAACACGCAAACAAAAACAAAAAACACAAACACGCAAACACAAACACACAAACACAAAAAGCAAACAAAAACACGCAAACACAAACACACAAACACAGAAACAAAAACAAACACACAAACACGCAAACAAAAACAAACACACAAACACGCAAACAAAAACACAAACACGCAAACACAAACACACAAACGCAAACACGCAAACACAAACACACAAACGCAAACACGCAAACACAAAAACAAACACATACACGCAAACACACAAACGCAAACACAAACACGCAAACAAAAACAAAAAACACAAACACGCAAACACAAACACACAAACACAAAAAAGCAAACAAAAACACGCAAACACAAACACACAAACACAGAAACAAAAACAAACACACAAACACGCAAACAAAAACAAACACACAAACACGCAAACAAAAACACAAACACGCAAACACAAACACACAAACGCAAACACGCAAACACAAACACACAAACGCAAACACGCAAACACAAAAACAAACACATACACGCAAACACAAACACACAAACGCAAACACGCAAACACAAAAACAAACACATTCACGCAAACACAAACACACAAACGCAAACACGCAAACACAAACACACAAACGCAAACACGCAAACACAAAAACAAACACATACACGCAAACACAAACACACAAACGCAAACACACAAACACAAAATCAAACACATACACGCAAACACAAACACACAAACGCAAACACGCAAACACAAAAACAAACACATACACACAAACACACAAACGCAAACACAAACACGCAAACAAAAACACAAACACGCAAACACAAACACAAAAAAGCAAACAAAAACACGCAAGCACACAATCACAAAAACACGCAAACACACAAACATCTAAAAAAAAAACTAACTCAATAAAACAGAATAAAAACATGACTTTTTTTAATTAGAGTTATGTGTTTTTGCTAATAAACTCTTCATTTATTCTTTAAAAAATATTTAAAAGCAGTATTTTGGAATACAATTTTGCATGTTGAATAAATTTTTTTAATTTTTGATATTTTAAGATATTTTTGGTGCCAATGCTTCATTAAAGATGCAAAAAAAAATTGTTTTTATTTATTATTGTTTTATAATCATTCATCCAATTAGATAACCTTAATGCTAACAGTTAACTTAAAAATAAAAGTAAAAAATGTATTTATTTTCTCAAAACAAGTATTATTTTACACAGTTTTGTATCTTAAGTAAATTTATTTTATTTTCCGTTTTTATATATATATTTATGCTACCAGTTTTTCATGTTGTAACATTGATTTTTTTTCATTGATTCATTGTTTCAATTTTTTCATAGATACACTGTTAAAAAATTTTTAATTGATATATTGTTTACATTTTTCATTGATACATTGTTTTTAATTTTTCATTGATACATTGTTACAAAACAAAGCAGCTCTCATGCACGGAGGGGAGAGGAAAAGAAAATGGCATCGAAACTTTTCTGAGGACAGTTGGTTTCCCCTTATGCAACAGATGCAATATTTTTCAACCATAAGCATGCAATATTTCTTCTTTTCTTTTTTTGTAGAACTGATGCCTGATGCAACATTTTTCATTCTCTAAATATGTGATTTTTCTTTTTTTTTTTTTTTCTTTTTTTTTTTTGTCACTCAACCTAATTAGATTGAAGTCTCAAATTCACTTACATATTGGTCAGAATGTGATGAGCGTTGCATTACAGAAATGAAGTCAAGACCTGTTGTGTTATCTGGTTTGTGTTGAAAAGCATGAACATCGTACAGCGTCTGGCGGTTCAGTCCAGTTTTTTATTCACATATGGTTTGACCTGTTTGCGTGTAAGAAAAGCTGTTGTGAAAGCGCTCCAGAAACCATCATCTGACCCACATTACCTCCAGCCTCGTCAAACACGCTGCTTTTTTACAGCGCTGGACATCGTTGCTGCCCTATTTATGCTGAGATTGCTTCTCTGGCTCATAGGTCTCAGGTCATAGATCTGAATCCGTTACAGAACAAACCGCAGCAGGTTTTTCTGTGCTGCTTCGTCTCCGCTGGTGGTTTGTCGACTCAGTTTCATGCTCTCATGATCTGCTCTTTGTTTAAGAGTGAATCACTTTCCATCAGGAGAAGATCTGACTCAACCACATGTGTTTCAGCTGCTTTGCTTTCACTATTCTCTTTTGAAAATCAGGATATATGTGACAGCAAATATATACTGTGTTTTCCCACATGATTTAGACTGGTATTGATTTATTTTGTGAAAAATACTGTACAAACAATTTTCACAAAGAAATTGATGGTAAATTTCACAAACAATTACAAAGAAACAACACATTGAAAAGACTGAAGTCCGGTTTTTAGTAAAAATGTATTGTTCTTTACTGGCCATTAACTTGTATTTTACAATATCTTTACTTAAAATATATTTTTCAGAATCAGAATACATATCATTGTATTATTATTATCATTGAGATACTATAATGTTTTTTTAATTCATATTTTAAATCAGTTTTTTATTTTTATATTTTCAATTTTTCACTTGAAATTTTTGTTAAAGTTTTATTTATGTATTTGTTGTTGTTGTTGTAATTGGGTCATTTGTGCACACACACACACACACACATACATATATATATATATATATATATATATATATATAGTTTTATTTTATTTTATAACAAAAAACTGAAAAATGTTGCCTTTGTAACTAACATAAATAATTTTTTTATAGTTTTGATCAATATTTTGAATCAGTTTGAATCATATTGTCATTTTGCTCAAGCTCATATTCACAATAAAACATGAGTCTGAATGTCCACTGAGAAAAGCGATATCTTTGTCGCACTATCTTTCATTTGTTAAGGGTGATTTCTGAAAAGCGCTGATCAGTGCATTTTATTTAATAAAACTAACTCCAGTTTCAGTCTCTTTCAACATAAAAGTCTTTACTGCTCATAAAAACTCTTTTCGCCATCTAAAGGCAGAATAATGTCACTAAAATCACCATCACGAACACTCTGTGCTTCACTCTGAAGATTTTTCCATTGGATTTTGGATGATTGCAGAAAACATCTCTGTGAGCAGCAAAAGTTTCAGATTCATCATGATAATCTTCACAAATTAATAACTTTTGAAGCCTTAGTTTGGTGTCCTGATCTGCAGTCACATTTAGACACATTTCAAGAATAGGAAAGCTATCAGAATAACAAATGAGCTTATACTGATATGTGTTATGTCGTAGAATTAAACATCAAAATAACTTTTTGAGACACTGAACCAAAAATCAATTTTTAAAATCCATTGATTTTAGGCTCAGTTACGATAGACGCAGAAATGCTGAAATGTTCATTTCTGGATTTTGGCCTACAAAAATATATAACCGGTTCTCTAAATATGAGTACAAATATTATATTATATTATTAATTGTATATTTAGGCAGTGATGATGATTAGTAACACGAACGATCCCTCAAATCGTGTCTCGTCTGTTTATTATATTGTTGTATCTCACAATCATTTTTGTTTTCACAATAATTGCTTATTATAAAATTACAGTTTTCTTTCTATTTTAACTCATTTTAATTCTACTTGCACTCAGTTTTGAAATCTAATTCTGCATCCTGTTTCCAACCTAATTAACACCAGGAAGTGCATTGGGATGTTAATATATATATTCTATTTATTTTCATTTAAATTTAAATATTTAAAATGAGTAATTTAAAATTTTGTTGATCATTTATATTTATGTGCACCAAAAGAAAAATGTATTGTAAATTTTGTAATTTTGTATCCTGTTTGTTATTTAAATTAAATTCAAATTCAGAAACTGAGATTATATTGAAAAGTAAATTAAATGTTGTTTAATATTTTTATATATACCAAAAAACAAACAAACAAACAAAATAATCTATTATAATATATTAAAGATAATAAATATTATGAATTGTATTAGAAATATTAGAAAAGCTTTTTTCCCGCTCACTGGTTTCTATGCATTTCAACTAATTTTATTTCCACTAAATTACATTAAAATTACATTTTTATCCTTTTTATCTAAATTCAATTTTAAATTCAGGAACTGAGATTTAAAAAAAAAAAGTTTAATAATTTTTATTTATACTGTATACACAAATAACAACTAATCTTAATTTTTATAATCTTTAAAATATATTTTCTATTAAGTAAGTGCTATTAAAGCTAAAACTGATTTGAATCATTTTAATTCCATTTAAATGCATTAGAATTGTGGTTAAGAAGTGTAGAAGAGGTGGTTAATTTTCCGCGTGTATTCCACGATCATCCCAGAGCAATTATGTGCATTAGCAGTGATTTAATTATTCCTCCACGGATGTAATGATGCGGTCGCACCTCAGCCGTGGTGTTCCTGTCTTTCTGTGCTGAATAAACTCTGTTCTTCATGAAGATGCTGTTGCTTCTCATCAGCGTCAGACTCGCTCCTAACTGAACTCTCATCTTGTGATTAATTGTGACTTTCAGGGCTTTAGTTGATGGAGACGAGCCGCTGTCGTGCTCCGAGGCACTATGTATATAGTGAGGAAGCCAGATCGAGAGGCATGAGGACACAGGATTTCCAAAACGGCCCTCATCTGAGCCCAAACTCCCAGACACTTCAGTTCGACTGCAGAGAAACACTAACGTGTCCAGTTTTACTAGGACTGAATTACTACTGCTGGTTTTATCAATCAATCAATCAATATTTATTTATTTATTTATTTTAATGTCTTTATTATAATTAGTTTATTTTATTTCCTGTCACTAATTTTTGTCACTTTTTTTAATGTCTAAGTTTTAGTGATTAGTTTCCGATTCAGTTATATATTTTGAATTAGATTTTATTTGTATATTTTCTTTTTACAAATTGATTTTAGTTACAATTTTAATAATTTTGTTGTGGGTTTGTTGTGTAATTTTTTTGTCATTTTGTTCATTATTTTTATTATAGATATATATATTTGTATATTAGTGTTTAGTTATAATTTCACTTTTCAATTTTTATTAGACTTTGTTATTCTTGTCATTTTGTTGTGTTTTTGTCATTTTCATTAGTTTTTTACTATCAAGCTTTAGTTGTTAGCTTCAGTTTTAGTTATATATTTTTAATACATTTTATTTTAATATTTTCTGTCTTCAGTTTAATCTTAGATAAGATGTTAGTAATTATTTTGCTTTTATTTTCTTATTAGTTTTGTAAAAAAAATACTTATAAACATATATATATATATATATATACATACACACACCAATAAAAACGCTAGTCCAAACATTTGCTTATTAATATTGTTTCATATTTAATATTTAGTTTCATAATTTTTTAGGATTCACAGATAAACAGAAAGTTCAAAAGAACAGCATTTATCTTTTGGAACATTATAAAAGTCTTTACTGTCACTTTTCATCAATTTATTCCATCCTTGATGAATAAAAACATTAATTTCCTTAAAAACCTTTGTATGACGGGCTTTAAAGCAGTCTGTGACTTTCTAAATCATGATCTTGTGCGTGTTAATTCCAGCTCTTTGTTGCTGGCGTTCGGCGAGCGCAGATAAATATTCTTCATCAATAGGTCACAGCCTAATCTATGCTGAGAGATAAATTCATTTGAAAAACCAAAAATTCAATTACCAGTGACCTTTCCTGAGTAACTGGAGCTGCGTGCAACTAAACAATATCATGTCCTCGTCTTTCTCTCTGTATTTTTCCTCCATGTTCTGCTTAAATGTCAATCAGCCGTGAACACATTAATGTCTTTTAGAAATCAAAGTCTGTAATATGAGATCTGTTTTTATTTTATTAATTTTTTTGTGGTTAGACGTGAGGGTTTAAAATAAAATAAAATAAAATAAAATAAAATAAAATAAAATAAAATAAAATAAAATAAAATAAAATTAAATTAAATTAAATATATTTTTAATAAATGAATAAAAGGTTGTATTGTGTAATGTGATCGAAGCAGCACTGACTTTAACAAAAGACAGGAGAATTTAAATTTCCTTAAAGAGACAGCACATAATTAAAATGCAAATTGATGGTGTTGCTTTAGATGTACAGTGTCGAGATGAAAATAAAGCACTACAGTGTTATCTATCGAACCCGTTCAGAACGGAGAGATGCTGACGGACCGTTAAAGAGAGAGAGGCTTACATAAATGCAGCATACATTATTAAACACGACTCTTCAAACATCAATAATTCCATATTTGTAGGAAAGCAGAACATGTTTTGGTAAAGAGCCAATATTATACACCAATGCTTGCAGTATTTTCTGTGTTTCTGGACATGTACATTACTCTTTTCTCCAGAGAAGAAAGCTTTGGTGAAATAAACAAACATTTCCCATCATGCTCCTGGTCTCTCATGTGTAACCTGTGAAGATCAGCAGCTGTCGAGTGCCAGTATCAGCCTTTTACTGTAACATACCGTATTCCACAACACAAACAGACAAATAACTACATGACTGGACAATGATAATCCTATATATATATATATATATATATGAAAAAAAAACATAAAAGATAAAAGGCAATAAAAAGATAAAAATAAAATAAAAATAAAATAAAATTAAATGCTTCTATATAAAGTCAAGGGGATGCTGGAGTCTATTCAATAAAAAATATCTAATAAACTAAAAATAAAATAATTATAAATTTAAATAAATCCATAAAAAAAAGTTAAATAAAGCAAAAAAAAAAAGAAAAAGACTTCTCCTGTGTAGGGTCATGTAGATTCTATTATATATATATATATATATATATATATATATATATATATATAATAAAAAATCTATCCATCCGTCACAAGGCAATAGGAAAAATAATAAATAAAGTTCAAATAAATAAATAACAATAATAATAATAATTACAACAAATTAGAAAATGAAATAAAAATAAGATTAATAAAAAAATGCTTTCAAGTCTATTCATTAAAAATAAATAAATGCAAAATTATAAAGTTTAAATAAATCAATCCATCCATAAAATATAAGAGAAGAAAACAAAACAAATTTTTTTAAAAAAAGCCTTGTCCTACGTAGGATGATATGAATGCCTAATAAAAATAAATATGAATAAATAATAATGAACTTAAAATAAATTAATAACAACTACAATAATAATAAAATTAAATAAGAAAAAATCTATAAAATAATAAATAGTAAAAAATTAATTAAATAAAAAAATAAGAAAAATAATTAATATTTCATTTCAGGAACGGCTCCCAACTTCATGGTTCTTGGATCGGATCAAGGTTGTCTGAGATTTTTGCAGGCTAAATATTTGAACAAACACGAAGCTTTTAAAGTTGAATGATGTGAGCTAAAGATCAGAAGTGTAAACGCTCAGAGAAGCCAAACAAACATCTGTGTCCTGTGTGAGTAAATCTTTCGCTTTCGTTAGAAGAGCAGTGGCGTTTTAATATCATTGATTTACATCAGATAAGCAGTTGTGAGAATCTATTTATTTATTTATTTATTTATTTATTAAGTCTCTTTGGATAAAAGTGTCTGCTATGACTAAATGTAAATTATTTTATTCATCCAAGCAATCATACTATTGGACAAACCGTTTGGAGGACGGGTTAATAAATGGATGCATGGATTATTTTTATTTTATTTTTTGTCCATTTTTTATTCATGTATTTTATTTTATTTATTAATTTTTTCTATTATTAATTTTTTTTGAAAATGGATCATAATTGAATTATATTATATAAATTAAAGGAAAAGCTGGAAAAAAATATTTATTTATTTATTTATCTACATAGCACAAGCCATTTAGAGGATGGACTAATGCATGGATTATTTTATTGTATTTTATTATTTTTTTTCACACAACCCTACATTAGACAAACACTTTAGAAGATGGATTATTACATTTTATTTATTTATGTATTATTTTTATTTATTTCTATTTTTTTTTTTTTCAACAAAATATTAAATGATTTTTTAATAGTTTTATTTTTAGTGTTAGTTGATGATAACGGAACCGGTCTCTGTTTCCATTAAGGGTGTGTGTGTGTGTGTGTGTGTGTGTGTGTGTGTGTGTGTGTTTATGTGTGTGTGTTTATGTGTGTGTGTGTGTGTGTGTGTGTGTGTATTTCTGTGTGTGTGTGTGTGTGTGTGTGTGTGTATCTGTGTGTGTATCTCTGTGTGTGTGTGTGTGTGTGTGTGTGTGTGTATCTCTGTGTGTGTGTGTGTGTGTATGTGTGTGTGTGTGTGTGTGTGTGTGTGTGTATCTCTGTGTGTGTGTGTGTGTGTGTGTGTGTGTGTATGTGTGTGTGTGTGTGTGTGTTTATGTGTGTGTGTTTATGTGTGTGTGTGTGTGTGTGTGTGTGTATTTCTGTGTGTGTGTGTGTGTGTGTGTGTGTGTATCTCTGTGTGTGTGTGTGTGTGTGTGTGTGTGTATCTCTGTGTGTGTGTGTGTGTGTGTGTATGTGTGTGTGTATCTCTGTGTGTGTGTGTATCTCTGTGTGTGTGTGTGTGTGTGTGTGTGTGTGTGTGTGTGTGTGTGTGTGTGTATCTCTGTGTGTGTGTGTGTGTGTGTGTGTGTGTGTGTGTGTGTGTGTATCTGTGTGTGTGTGTGTGTGAGCGCGTGTGTGAGTATGTATGTGTGTGTGTGTGTGTGTGAGTATGTATGTGTGTGTGTGTGTGTGTGTAAGGCTGCTGAGCGCAGCATGTATTCGTGTCACAGTGTTCAGATCTGTCAGGTTGGCTGTAGTTTGTTGTAATGTCAGTAATCGTGTCTCATTACAGCGACCCGTCGTCGTCTGCTGGAGTTCATCACCTCTCATTCGCTTAATGAGTTTCTCTTGACTTTTCTTTGTCAAACACAAATGTGTGCTAAAAATAACACGTTAAGCCCTCGGGACGACCGACTGCTGCCACGTTTGTGTTTCCAGTGAATATCTGGATGAATAATCCTCCCGTTTCTGCCTGAGATGTAAATGAGTTAGATTAGACTCTAAATGCATGAAAGGAAAGCAGCACCTTTCTGCTCTAATGAGGCTTGTGCTCTTTAAAGCAGCGGATCAAATGATGAAGTACGTCCTGAAAGACACAGCGTTAGCATGATACTCTTTCTTCCATGACCTGTTTTAACACACACACACAAACACACACACACATGAGGTGATGTTAATGAATGCATACTGTGATGTAAGTGATGGCTGATAAATGCAACAAAATAAAATACCATTTAATTTCTCCATAAAATGTGTTGGTTGTGAATAGAATCATCTATTTATTTATTTCAGTGCCCTTCTTTCCCATAAGGGTCAAAGTGTGTCATTGAGGTCATGCACAAAACCAAACGCTGTTTTCTTCAGAATGAGAAACAAAATCTTGGAAAAACAATCCTGTTGTTTTTTGTAGAGAAAAACAGCTGTAGTTTAAATATATATTCAGGACAAACTGTATGTTTCACAGTTAAAAAATTACAGAGAATGCACATGAAGAAACTTTAATCATGAAGGAGATCCTGAATATCACTCTTTTTAATTCTGCATTAAATCAAAGAGTCGGACACTAGCGTGCATGTTCATTAGTTATTGCCCAGCTTCTCTAGGGACTGTTAGAAGCTGAATTAGTCGTCTAGGTAGTTGTCGTGTGATGCAGAGTGAAGCTGACTCATTCTGCTCAAGGACATGTGCGTTTACACGATTAACAATATGAGGATTCATGCTTCGATACAGAGTGATGAGCTGGAGAGAGGGATGTGTTTGACGCATGATTGTGATGCTTTCGCTCTGTTCTCTTCACAGCGCCTCCGACCGTCCGGATCATGCACTCGGGTCACGCGTGTAACGTGGAGGAGGAGCGTTACTCTGAGAGGGTTTACACCATCCGAGAGGGAGAGATGCTCGAGCTCACCTGCCTGGTCACCGGACATCCACGACCACAGGTGAGAGAGAGAGAGAGAGAGATGACCACCACCTGTCAATCACTGCCTGAACATCCCATAGGGATGCACCGATATATCGGCCGATAATCGGTATCGGCATATAATCGCTACATACTGTCAATCAAAAGGGGGTTGAAATATGTATCAAAACTGCTACTCGTGTGAAGGAAAGGTCTCTAGAATTTAGGGTTGCCAAAGTTGACATGATAATGCACTCCCTTAAAAAATAGTGTTGTTAACTCAGGTTCTGTTTGACTCTATGAATCACCTGTAGTTTTAAAGTGCAGTTCGCACAAAGATAACAATTCTGGCATCATTTACTCACCCTCAAGATGTTCCAAAGCTGTATGACATAAGAAAAATGGCTTTGAATTCTTCAAAATATCTTTTGTGTTTAAAAGATGAAAGAAACATACAGGTTTGGAACAATTTGGGAGTGAGTAAATGATGCCATGTGTTTCATTTTTGGGTGAACTGTGTATTGAAGTCAGGGTTGCCAGGTATGTGGTTTTCCCTTTTCTAAAGATTATTTGTAATGTTGCTCCCATCCAATAACAGCAAAGAGCTTTGTGTTTTGTGACTTCTGATAAGATCAAAGTCTCAGCTTTTAAATTCTGTCCGTTTTCACACAAAAATCAATAAATAAATGTGGCGTGAGAGTTCGGTGTAGCCACGTCAGTTCAAGCATGAGTTTCTTGCACTTGAACAAATTGTAAGGTGGAATAAACATGAATTAATCGGTTAGCAATATTTTAGGAGACATTTTGTATCGTTGCATCCCTAATAACCATAATTATTGAGACACTTTGTGTAATGTTGTGTGGTTGATTTATTAAGAAAAGGGGTTTGTTTGAGGCATTGCCTGGTTATTTATTTATTTATTTATTTTATTTGTTTTGTTATTATAAAACATTTTTGGCCCACTGACAGATTAATAAACTTGCATGTTTTTGTTTGTTTGTATGTTTTCTCTTGCTTGTCTTGTCCAGAAGCGAGATGAGATTGGTTTTGATGGCTGTGAGTTTTGGACAGTAAGTGCTGGACGTCTGGAGTCTCAGAGATGATGTGCATGGTGGGGATTGAGCCTTTTGACATTAAGGGGTTTTTGATGCAGAGTTAAAACATGAAATATCAAATATCTGTCATATTATGTGCTGAACTACTGCTCTTCAACCAGAAATTGTTTATGAGGTCAGATCTTGGAGCATTTTATTCCAAGATGTCCACTTATAGTGACAGCAATGTGGTAACTTATTTGTTTGTTTATTTTTGTACATTTATTTTTTGATTGATTTAGATCTCTTTCAGACTTTCTCTGATCATTAGTTCAAAATCAAAGAGGTTGTATATTTTAAAATCAAGATAATTATACTAAAATATAGAAAATATTATAATTTTTTATATAAAATTGGGAAAGATAAATTGCAAAAGTTAAGTTCAAGAAATATGTTTTACTGTAACAAGTAATTAATCTGTAATATTTGTATTTTTTTTCAGTTTTCAGTTTTCATTTCATTTCATTTTAGTTTTTTTTTCTATTTTGTTGCGGGCATTTGTCGTTTTTATTATTTATTTTATTTTATTTTTCTATTTACATATATTTTAGTACTTCAACCAAAACGTCTTTTCACTTCCAATTTCAGTTAAAAATTTAACATCTAATTTAAATAATTTATTTTATTTCAGCTACAGTTAAATTAACAAAACATTATTTGATTCAAAGTCCAAGTGCCTCTGTCATGATCCGGTCACTGAACTTCTGTTAATTCACCACCAGAGGTCATCGACTCTCACACTATACAACACACCCTGGACTACATTTCCCATGCTCCATTGCACCAATCACATTCACCTGATAACAATCTCACACACACAGCACAATCATCAGACATGCTTTATAAGCATTGGGCTTCCCCTCACACACTGCCGAGTATTGTTCTGCACGTATCCCTCTCCTAATCATAGCTGCGATACATAAGCTTTTTCCGTGTTCCTTGTTTCCATAGTCTTGTTTCAGTTTATAGTTTTCATAGTTTAGTCTTGTAGTCCTGTTTTGACCCTTTGCTCAGGATTCTGGATTACCCCTCTTGCTTAGTCCTCTGGATATTATTCGTTCATCAAAGACCCACACATGCCCGAGGATTACTCTTGTGTCTTGCCCTCTATATACCTGTTTGCCAGTGTTTGACCCATGCCTGTTATGACCATGTCTCTGTCTAATAAAAGCTTGCATATCGATCCGAATGTCTCGCATCTCATCGGCTTACCAATATAACAAACATTTCTGGAAATACAGTAATGCACATGCTGTAAAATTAAACAAGTTGGGTTTTCTTAAAAATCATGGTAGTTACTAAAATCCCCAAAATATGAAGCAAAAATGTGTAGGTCACTGACAGAAAACAACACTGTTTTGTTTTTGTTTATTATAGCATTTTTATATTTTCATTTAAGTTTGAATACTTTTTTATGAAATAGAAAATATGAAGCTAAATTTCAATGGATATCATGTTGGTTGTTCTTATTTATAACATGAACAGCAACAGTCAAGTGACAGAAAAGATTTGTACAGTAATTCTGGTGATTTGTGAGCAGCATTCATCCGATTTGGGCTTGATCTTTTAAAGAAGTCTGTCTTGCTCGGATGTTAATTTCCGCTGTGCTTTATTTAGCCGTGGCAGAAGGTTGTTTTGCAGCTCAATCTGCTGGACTGGATAAATGAAATGTGATTTTTGGAGATTGACTCTGCCCATTCACCCTAATTAATATTTAATTCCTCTTTGATCAATGTACAAGCTGTTAATTTGTGGCGGAACAGTCACACGCGGCAGGTATTGATCCTAATATTTAAGGTGAAGCCCACTGAATTAGTGCGACACACCGACCACGACTCATCTCGTTTCCGACGCTTCATTAAAATGTGAAAACGATCAAAGACTCCTTGTGTCTCCTCATTAGGACGGAAGACATCTGATCCGGTCCAGAGCCACGCCGAGCTTTGACTTGGACTCGCTGATCCAGATCTTGGTGTTTCTCCAAACATGGTTTGATTCAGTGCTCATTACAGTGTGTTAATGTGAATAATAAAGGACCAACCGTTAGTATCACGTCTGTGAATGTATCGCTGAACTAAAGTAATACTTCACCCGAACGGGATCATTCTGTTCCACAAAGTCATTTTGGAGCTCAGCAGCTTATGTTCACGCCACTGTATGAAGAGGAGCAGTGTGAACTTTCTGCTTTCTGTAATGTTTCACAGACAAGAGAAAGTCATGCAGGTTTGAATGACATGAGGACAAGGAAATGATAGATGACACAACGGTAATTTTAAGTGAAATGCCTCTTTAAGTAGTTTGGACAGATTGTCTCCTGTTCCCATATTATTTTGACCAAAGCTTTTATGAACACACACACACACATTTTTTGTGTGTATTTTCTTGATATTCTGCGTAAGTCCTTATTGCAAGGACTAATGCATAAAATGCATAAAATGTATAAATTGAAATGTATGATGACTGATTTACAGTATTTCATGATTCGAAAAACAAAAACCTGCAAATTCTTCACACTGTGACCCTTATGGAATGTATTCATTCCTTCTCTCTTTCTTTTTTTGTTCTTCATGCATGCATGCAAGATTTCCATCAGATTCATGCTGTGGTGAAAGACACGTCTCATTTCTTGATATTCTGCAGTTCTGACTTCGGTATTCTTGCGTTCTCATTCTGATCACATATTCCTGTGCTGCGGTTTTATGTTTTGCATATTTTCATATGGACAGTAAATGTTCTGCTGTATCTGCGTGGCGCTGTGGCCTTTAACTGCTTTCATCATCTGATTCAGACACATTTCCTATACGAGCGGCACCATGCAAAAACCAAACAAGCAATTAGGAGGCAAAGTGTGGGGTTTGGAGAGCAGTGATTTCAGCAGGTCGCGAGAGTGATTTACTGGCCATGCGTGCGTTGGCATACTTTGGCAGAATCATGGTGATGGCGAACGGCATCTCAATTAGAGCCTCGGGCAAATCGAGTGTCTATTTCACTCGCTGTCAGGACACTCCATTCCCACCAGACGCAGATCCTTATCTTAGAAACTGCTGAAGCGTGATATAGAGGCGTTTGTTTAAAATCTCACATTTAAAGGAGTAGTTCACCCAAACATTAACATTTCCTGAATATGTGCTCATCCTCAAGCCATCTGAGATCAGGATGAGTTTGTGTCTTCATCAGGTTTGGAGAAATGTAGCACTGCATCAGTGTCTCATCAGTGAATGCTCTGCAGTGAATGGGTGCCGTCAGAATGAGAGTCTGATAAAAACATCCCAATAATCCACAGCACTCCAGTCCATCAGTGAACATCTGGAGAAGACAAAACCTGAAACACATCCAGCATTAAGATGATTTTAACTCAAACACATAGAGTCTATAATCCATAATAACTCTTCCTCCAGTGAAAAAGTGTTCTGGTCTGAATCAGGAGAGAAATCTGCACAGATCAAGCAGCATTTACAAGCTTATAACATATATTCACACAGAAAACAGATATTTAAAGCTGTAATAATATTTCACAATTTTACAATATATATGATCAAATAAATGCAGCCTTGGTGAGCAGAAGAGACTTTAATATGTATTTAATATGTTGTAATATGTCATAAATTAATAGCACAGATACTATTTAAACTGAACTGAGATGATGAACTGCCTTTAACTATCTTTTTGCATTATTGACACACTGTTTTCCTAATGAATGTTGTTCAGTTGCTTTGACACAATCTTTTTTGTTTAAAGCGCTATATAAATAAGGGTGACTTGACTTACTTAAAGGGGTCATATGAAGCGCTAAAAATAACATTATTTGGTGTAATGCAATGTGTTTATGCAGTTTACGTTTAAAAAAACACATTATTTTCCACATAATGTACATTATTGTTGCTCCTCTATGCTCCGCCTTCGATTTTTACAAAGCTCATTGTTCTGAAAAGCGAGGTGTGCTCTGATTGGCCAGAAATGCAGTGCATTGTGATTGGCTGAATGCTTCAAGCGTGTGACGCAAATGTTACGCCCTTTAACACTGTTATGGCGTCTCCCGACATAAACAGACAAAGCCAATAAAACCCAGTACAAACGAGGCATTTGATGCATCCAGTGGGGACATAATTACTGATTATAATGACTTATACTGTGTTTTATACGTTTTTTCTGTGCATCGTGCTGCGTAAACATAAAACCATGTCTGCATTTGTGATCTGATTTAATGGGGATGAAGGGACGAACCAATGAACTCATTAAACTCCCACAGTCCCTGCCTGAAAGTCTCAACTTTCATGAGATCTTTACTTGAATTGTTGTAAGTCTGTGTTTTGAAGGCCTGATTATATTCTCTCGGCAGTTTGACAAGCACCTGTATATTTCAGAAATGAGAGCAAGGCTTTATATCGTTTGTGTTTTTCTTGCTGGGTTTCCGGCAGAAGCTCGTCTTGGTTGAATCTTCTCACAGAGATCATGACCGACTCGATTCATATTCACAACGACAACTCAGTTTAAAATGACTGTCAGATTAATCACAAAGCACTGAAAGTGAGGATTTAGAGTCTGTCTGTCCTCTAAGGCTCTGGCTTTCACCCAGAATCACAACACTGTGTGTTAAACACTCGCTCACATGGCTTTAAGGCTGGGACACACCAAGCAGACTTCAAAGAACTAGCGGCGACGAAAGCTGACGGTGTTGTCGCCTCGCATCGAAAACTTTGGACCAAAAATCTGCACAGGAACACACTGCACAGACTACAGCTGACGGCAAACTAACACATGCATTCTGTGCATTTCTGAGAGGAACGAGAGGTCTATATCAGCAGCTATTAACAGTATATATTCGTCATTCAAAAGAAGAAACCGAAACAAAGATACTTAATACTCGAGTTATTAATTCCAGTCAATGCTTTGTTTGTTAGGTCTCTGAATTTGAACAGTGCCTGTAAAAAAACAGCATATTTTTTTCGTGAGGTTACATTTATGCCAGTAATGAGTTGGTCGGCCCGATTCACACAGAATGACAAAAACAAAGCCTCCCTCTACCTGTCTCGACTTTCCCAAGATCCCATGACTGGGACGCTCAGTCCTCATCAGATCCTCCCCTCGGTTCTAGAGGAACACGACGGTTAATCTCCATCTCAACTGGGACGCGATGGTGAAATAAAGTGAATGGCAGCATGTGGTATCACCTTGTCACTCCGCTTGACATTGCAGAGGATGCAGCGTCTTAGCATGCTAGCTAAATTGACACTGGCATTGTCGAGACAAAATGTTGAGGAGGGACTCCCAGAGGACTTGGGCTGGCATTTGTTTGACAAACGAGTGACTGTGACATAGTGCCACACAGCATCTTCACACACACGGCTGTAGAAAGATGCAACTTCAACTGAAAATGTCAGACGTGTTGAGTTGAGGATCGAGAGCTGGCTGCAAATGTTTTTCAAGAATAATAATAATACGTTTCTCACAAATCTCGTCTGTGCTTGTGAAAGCTGTTGCGTTTGATTGCTTGTACATAGACTAAAGCAAATATCATCTAGAGAGTAAACCGCGAGTTTAATTCACAGCATGATTCATTGTTTTCAAGGTCGGGTCGCTGCAGTTTCAGGTTCAGTGTTTATTGGTGCATCCACATTTATTTCAGACCTGCGTTCCAGATTTCTGCAGACTAACAAGCTTTGACTTGCAGAGTTTTGATGCTCAGGCTGATGTTACGTCTTGTGTGGGGGGGTTATAGTCACGCTGTCGGCTCCTATAAAGAGAAGCACAAAATAGCAAGACACCACAGGAGAACTGGGTACAAATTTTAACAAATAGATATCACCATCTTACTCCCAGTTGATTAATCATGATGCATTAAGACACTTGTTTTGTATTTTGAAATGTTATGTTTAAATACTCAAATGATGCATTATCTAATGAAATATGCACTGATTTGCATTACATTTACAGAACAAATAATCATTGGTTCAGAATTTATTGGAGTTAAAGGATTTTATGGAGGGAATTTTGGGTTTCTCTTTTTATCACTCCATAAATCAGGAAATACTTTCAACACACAATATAAAAAATATATATATTTTTTTATTTTAACCAACTTTTTAGAAGTAAGATGTTAACTACATAACAGATAAGTGATATATGAACAAACCCCTCAGTAAAATCCTTCAGAATATAGATAAGAATAAAACTCTAAGTTTTGGTGTTTGTAAGTGCTTCTGAACTGGAGAAAAAACTTTTAATAATATGCATTGGAATCGAAATCTATATAGTGCAAGTTGAAAAAGTAGAATAAAACAAATGATTAAATGTATTTTTGGATGTTTTATTTCCACTAGTCTGAACATTGGTTCTTTAAATGTTGTGTACATATCAAAGTTAAAGAGTTTTTACAAAAGGGATTGTGGATTTCAGTTTTTTTTATCACTCTAAGAAAAAAATACATTTTCAGTATTTTTTAATAAAATGTTAAAAAATATATCAGGTGAGTGATATATTGACAAACCCCTCAGTAAATATCTTCAGACTATAGAGGGGAATAAAACTCTAAGTTTTGGTGTTTGTAAGTGCTGCTGAAGTGGAGGAAAAACTTTTTAAAGAGACTTATTGTCACTGAAATCTATAGACGCAAACAGGTAACATGCCATAAAATAAACATTTACAGTAAATATCTATTTTGGATGTTTTCTTTTTCACTAGTCTTAAAGAATACAAGTTTAGAAACCAAAATTGGACAGTGCATAAAAAATAAAAGATATTGCCTGTAGTAATTTGCATTTTTCTGTGGTGTTCAGCAGAGTTGAGTTACAAAGGCCGTTTGCAGCTGTAATATGTGAAACTCTTTTATAGATGTAGATTATCCACATGCATCAGACATGCATCGCTGCTTCTGCACTGATTCATGCAACATTAACATGTTTATATGGTTCCTTCAGCGCTCCATTAGACTCTAAATGGTGCGTAATGTGTGAAATGGTATAGAGACTCAAGTGTTTTTTTTCCCCTCATGCAGATTCGATGGACCAAGACAGCAGGAAGTGTTTCGGACCGATTCCAGGACTCCAGCGTGTTCAACGAAACCCTCCACATCGCCAAGATCCAGAGACATCAAGGCGGACGCTATTACTGCAAGGCCGAGAACGGACTGGGTTCACCGGCCATCAAGTCCATCAGGGTGGACGTCTACTGTGAGTCCAGCTCAGATGTTTTGTCTGAATGTCCTGCGATGAAACAATAACACTGTCGTCATCCAGAAAATCAATGTGAAACACATCAGATCATTTGATAAGAAACGTTTGAGTTCAAATTGAGATCTGAATTTTGATTTGCAGAACAGTTTGAGACGTGAGATTACTGGAGTGTTTTTTAGATTTTTGTGGGAGAAACATTTGAGAAGCAGTTTAGGAGAAACAGCTGAGATTTTACAGAGATCTCACTGATGATTTCTCTTTTTCTCTTTAACAGAAAGAATAAAACCGAATGCAAATGAAGGTTATTTTCTATAGAAGCTCATTTCTTTCACATTGTTAAAAATAATATTAATAATAATAAAAGGAATTGTAAACATTGCGACATTTCTTCTCAAAGTTCAGATTTATATATTTTTTCTATTCTCACCAAAAAGTAATGTATAAACTAGTGAATAAACTCAGAATTGAAAGATATTGCAAGAGTTTCTGAGTACAGTCCCTATTTTCTGACTTTACATATCGCAAAAAAAAAATTATAAGTTTATATCACACAATTCAGACTTTTCTTTTTAGAACTGCATGTTTATATCTTGCAGTTTCGAGTTTAGACCTTTTTTTTTTTTAATTTCAGGAAAGTCGCAATTAATTTTCTTATTTTAAAAAACAAGTTTCTATATCTTCCTGCTAAAGAAAGTGCATTAGATCTGAGCAGTTCTTCAAAGTGTGTAAGCGTAAAAATGCATTAAGTTTAAGGATTGCGTGATTTTGTTCTGTTTTTTTTTACGATTGATTTGACGTTGTGAGCGCAGTGAGATCTTGTGTAGAAGCCAAGTCAGACTCTATGACATCAGTGGCCTTTTATGTCAGACTTTATGTTATCCATCTCGTTTATGATTTTGCCAATGATTGACAGCAGTTTTGGGAATTGCATCGTTTTTATCACTAAAGATGATCGAGAGGAGACATTATGACATTACTGAGCAGAGAGAGGAGGACCAGAATGAAAACAAATGCCAAATTCAAACCTGTGTTTCCCAAAACTACAACATCCCAGCTCTGAGAGTATGTGGAGTTCTTAAAGGAATATTTCATGATGTAGAATTCTTAAACATCGTGTACGAATCTTTCTTTACATTTAGAGATTAAGATTTAATTACATAACTAAAATGAACTGGATTTCTCATCAGCATCTATAATCAATTTCACAAAAACCCTCAAAAAC
>NW_020524893.1:152500-157500 GCF_003368295.1 Carassius auratus | reverse complement strand
GCACAAAGAGAACCCAAATCAAACAAGTTACTGAGGTAATATGAAGCAATTTAGATTTTTCAAAAGCGTTTTTATCAATAATTTGTATTATGCAATTAATTATGTTTTGTTTTATGGTTAAAGCAAACGTTTGTCCTGACAGAAAATGACCATTATCTGTTTGGTTTGTCTACAGATTTGATTGCTTTTATTTTATTTATAGTTTTTTTTTTTGCATGTTTTTAAAAAAAAGTTTTTTTTGTATTAGTTATAAAAACAATAGCTAAAAAATAATTTTATTATTTTTCTATTTAAAATAATAAATACAAATATTTTAATATATATTTTTTTAAATTGTAATAAATGATTTGCGTAAATGTTTTATCTATAACTTTAAGTTAAAGTTTTAGTAATTTTATTGTTTTGTGTGTGTGTTTGTTATTTTCATTGTATTTATTTATTTTTGTTTATATATATAAATATATATATATATATATATATATATATATATATATATATATATATATATATATATATATATATATATATATATATACTATTTTTTATTTCAGTTTAAATTCATAATATTCACATATTTCAAGTAACAATTTTTCAAAGTTGAATTTATATATATATAAAATGAAAAAATAAATCAGAATATTAATTAAAAGCACAATTTAAAATCTTAAATTGCAATATGATTATAATTTAAAGTTTCTATAATTATATGTAATATAATATTAATATAGTAAATACAATTAATTTAAATAATATAATGGAATTATGTTATTTTTTAAATAATACAATTCAAATAATTTAATATAATGAATATAATTAAACTATTATTTTCATTTAATTCCGTTTGACAGTAATAATGTTCTCCAACCAGGCCATCAGGAATATGAGATATATATCTTCTAAAGTAAAAAATATATAATGTCTTTTACTGCTCATGTAGTGCATCTCAAGAACTGTTTAATCATCAATCTCAGATATGAGTCTTATCTTAACTGCACCTGTTTACAAGAATCGCTCTTAAACGAAGTACAGTAAGATTGACATTCATAAATAATACATGTGTCCAGGAAAGCTTCTGATTACTTTGATGAAGTACAGTTGACAAGTATATCACAGCAGTGCTTTATAAACTCATTAAAGCTCTGTGGTTTGTGATGGAGAGCGACCATCGATGGGTTTATCGGATGCATCATTGCCGGCGAGGGGATTCAGTCTTTGTGCCGCGCTTTAGTGCATTGCATGCAATGTGGATTCATTTCTCAGCAATCAGAAAATCTGAGCGTTGGGCGAAACGTATGTTTGTTTTCTGATGTGTGCGATCATCCGTCCAGTGTTTGCAGCTCAGCCGAGAGCAGAAGGTCGTTTCTTTCCTTTCTGTTCGTCTCGTGTGGATGCAGGCGTGACCGAGGGCTGTTTTCAGATGTACGAGGTGATAAAGTTATTGATTTAGTTGCAGGTAACAGCTTTTGCAGCCTAAAACCATATATGATTTCATCAGATCTTCCATTAGTGCAAGCATCACTGTTACTGCTGCCTGAACTTTTCCCTTAAAGAGACAGTTCATGCTGAAATTAAGATTCGCTGTTAATTTACTCACCCTTGGTCTAACCAAGATGTGGGTGACTGTTTCTTCTTTAGTAGAACAGTAACGTAAACAGACCTCAGTATATCGTCAGGAGCCACAGGGATTCATTTTGTGCTTTTTTTTCGACTCTCAAAGTGACGGCACCCATTGACTTGCATTTTAGGAATCACCAAGTGCAACGGTTTCAGCTAAAAATCATCTTTCTATCGAAGAAATAAATTACGTTCTTCTTGCAAGGCCTGATTTTTGGGTGAACTATCTCTTTTTGTTAATGAGTGTCTCTTCAGCGTTTTCTGCAGATGCGCTTCTTTCATGTGAAGTTTTTATTTATTCATAAATGTGAAGTGGGCGCTGGGAGCAAACAGGGATAAATATGTAAATCTGTGCTCTGGGTTAAGATTATGATGAATTTCACACAAAGATCCTCCCACTATCTTCAACCTTTTGCTAAAGCGTGGTCATTTTGATGCTGTGCATTTACCGCAATGCAAAGCAGTTTTTCCTGACAGATTTGTGGATGTGGTTTAGGGTCAATAAGTTGTTGTTGTTTTTATCACTAAGGCTGCATTTGCATTTTTGCTGCAAATTGAAAAAATAGAACAGTTTGCACATGCAAAATTGCAAATAAATAATTTTTTTAGACAGTTGTGCTATAGATGATAATGGAACATAATTGAGAAAGATGCAGGGATGTACTAGGATGGAGGGGTAAAAAAGTAAATATAAGAATATTGTACATTTTATTGTGTAACTGGGGAACATTTAACTGTTCTTGAGGTAGATTGCCTGGGGGATGTGAGTCGCTTTGTGTACACATCATACTGCCAAAAATATTATTTATCCAAAGTTTGAATGTCTGTAACTCAAGAAGTATTAAAGCTAGCTAAATATCCTTTTAGATTCTAGTTCTTTAATAACTTAGATTTTTTACACACGTTTTAAGGGCCTATATGGTTCATTTTCAGAGACATGTGTATCCCAAAGAGGCTCCATGTCCAAACTGCATTTTTCCCATTTTCTGTGGTCGAAAACCAAATGTGGGTAACTTTACATGCCGCTTATTCTAGTTCCTTTTAAAGAGGAATATCTAAAGAACAAAAAATCCTGAGACTAGAAGTATATCTTATTGTCCCTCTATCAACAGAACAGCATAGAACATAACATATCGAGTGCCAAAAACATTATTTTCCAAAGTTCAAGTGCCTGTAACTCAAGAAATGTTAAAGATATCTTTATATCCTTTTAGGAGTTGGTTCTTAACAAACTTTTCTTTTGTGAACTTCTTTTGCAAGGCCCTGCATGATTCATTTCCAGAGATATTTGGATTTAAATTTGGCTCCATTGGTAAAAAATTTTGTGGTCAAAAAACCAAACGTGCTTCACTTTGCAAACCTTGATTCCTTTTCTATTAAAGACATACCTTTCTGAGTGCCAAAAGCATTATTTATCCAAACTTTGCGTGCTTGTAACTTAAGAAGTTCTGAAGATACCACTTTATGCAGTTAAATATTATCTCAGGGCAGTTCGAAACGAAACAAAGATGGCAGACGAGCTCCGGATTGGTGCCACGGCAGCGTACTGAATCAGTGTATTTATTAAGAGTAATCAGCTCCTCCAGAAAGGCCCGACTGAATCACTCCATTGTGTGCATGTACCGGTCTCTATAAAGGTAATAGCTCCAACCTGCGTGGGGATAATGGATCCTGGATGAAGTATTGACCGCCTCTGGATTTTGATTAAGGGCCTGCGGGGCAGAACATGTCTTAATGAAAGTGAGGAATCAGCATTCAAGGTGGCAGCGTCCACTCGCTGATTACGTGTAGATCTCGAGTGAGAGGAGATGCTAAAGTGTCTTCGCCGATAAGCATGTTCTGTATTTCTTGATGGTGTAAGTAGAGGAGATTATTAGTGCGGTCATGGCCTGGAGAAGGTCAACGCTAATCAGTTTGATTCGGATCCAGAATATCTCACGTTCATCAGTCAACCGTTAGAGTTCATGAAGAATTTATCGCATTTCACACCACCGATCTCACCCGGTTATGCAAATGCATCTCTCTTTAAAGTATTATTAGCAGGATGTGAGAATTGGCAAGTGAAATGACATCAGATTTACAATAAGTGCCATTTGGAAGAGCTTAAGGCGTCACGCTTGAGAAAGCAATAAATCTGTTCAATCCAAACGCTGGTTAATCGGATGTGTCGCGACAATGAAGAATCACACGTAGAATCTCTTTAACGATGTCAATAGTTCCTCCCAGACAGATATGGAGTAAGTGGAGAGAAAACCTCTGAGAAGAAGGCTTGATCATCTCACAATGACTCAAACGTTTCTTCTTCAGTCGTAGCGCTAGATTCTCATTGTATGACTATCGATTCATATATGTATTTATAAGGGTTTTAATGGCAGAAAAGTAATTCACTGTGTATAAGAAAAGGATTACATGCTGAGATACAATACTAGTAATCTTTTATTATTTTATAAGTGCAAAAAATAAAGCCATCAGTGCATTTAAAATCCACAACAAATGTAAGATGTTTACTTTCTTGGGTAAGACCAGTCGACAGCTGAGATTTTGTGTTAATGAACACAGCAGTGCAATAAATAGAGTGATAGTAAATCACCAGTTGGTAAATATTTTAGAGTTAAATCATTTAGTTAATTAATTGTTTTGTTCTGAAATAGAGTTGTGTAGTACTTCTGATGCGTTGTTACCTTAATACAGAAAGAAATGATTACAAAAGTGAACTTAAATAGATTTTTGTCTGAATACTGTACTCTGTAATGTGAAGGTAACTGGTTCTGTATTTTTTATTTAATTGTACATTATAATCTGAGTTTATATCTCGCAATTCTGATTTTTTTTTTTTTTTTTTTTGTAGAATTGGTAGAAGTACAAGTTTAAATCTAACATTTCTGAGATTAAATCTCATGATCTTGACTTTTTAGTTTAAATGTCGCAATTCTGAATTTAAATATAATTTCTAAAAATGTTCATAGAATTGCAAGTTTAAATTTCGCAATTTTGAGTTTAAGTGACACAATTCTGACTTTTTTTAAAAATTGCACGTTTAAATCTCGCAATTTTGATTTTAAGCGACACAATTCTGACTTTTTCCGTAGAATTGCACGTTTAAATCTCGCAATTTTGAGTTTAAGCGACACAATTCTGACTTTTTCCGTAGAATTGCACGTTTAAATCTCGCAATTTTGAGTTTAAGTGACACAATTCTGCCTTTTTTTTAAAAATTGCACGTTTAAATCTCGCAATTTTGATTTTAAGCGACACAATTCTGACTTTTTCCGTAGAATTGCACGTTTAAATCTCGCAATTTTGAGTTTAAGCGACACAATTCTGACTTTTTCCATAGAATTGCACGTTTAAATCTCGCAATTTTGAGTTTAAGTGACACAATTCTG
>NW_020524893.1:0-147500 GCF_003368295.1 Carassius auratus | reverse complement strand
TGAATTCTCCTCGGATGGGGAATCTGGAAACTGGGTCGTGAGATCAAACTACAGCACAATGCCGCTTTGAAAACCCGGCCGCTTGAGTTCTGAGGTGATGATAACGCCGTTCCCATCGTGAGAGAAAAGCTCATTGGTTAAGACTCACCAGCAAGCCTGTAACCATGTCTTCAACTATTTGATTTTTTTTTTTTTCTTTTTTTTTTTGGGGGTTGTGGTTTTTCATATTATTAAATAAAAATAATTAAATGTTTTATATATATATATATATATATATATATATATATATATTATAAAAACAAATATAATATAAACAGTTATATTAATAATAATAATAATATATTAGAAATGTTATCTATGAAATGTATAATAAAAATATAATAAATTTAATTATTGAAAATCACTTATTTAAAAATATTATATATTAAATATATAATGTAAAAATAGCAAGTAAATAATTAAATATTATTATCAATAGTATTTGATATGAGAAATGACATAATATATAATATGAAAATATAATAAATAATTACATTATTATTAATATATAATATAAAAATATAATATATAAAATATTTAACATAAAAATATCATAAATTATTTAGTTTTAAATAATATATTATATAAAAGGTTCTATAAATGATGAAATTATTATTAATAATAAATAATATAAGAAATATTACATATAAAACATAATATAAATATAAAATATAGAAAATAATATTTGTATAATAAAATTTAGTATGAATATAATATTATTAAGTGTAAATAAGGTTAATTATTATTCATAAAATTTTATATATTTGTAAAAGATAAATTGGCTGTTTATCCTTAAACCAATCAGCGAGCTCGAATAGTGGAAGTTTAATATATTTTTTATTTAATTATATATATGAAATGATGTTAAAATGTTACGATAGGCATTTTTACATATATGAACAATATTATTATTTCTTTTAATAGTAATTGGCGGCCGACAGGTTGAAAACCACTGAACTAGATGATAGGGAATGAAGAATTAAAGAGGAATGTGATGTGGAGCACACATTTGCACACGTCTCTCTGTCTGTCGCTCTGAGCTCCAGGGGGAAACTAAGATCTTGAAGCTGAAGAACCTGAGACCCAAGGACTACGCCAACTACAGCTGCATCGCCTCCGTCAGGAACGTGTGCGGCATCGCCGACCGCAGAGTCGTCTTCAGACTCACCAACAAAACTGGTGATTATATTCTACAAATATAATAGAAATATAAATAAAAGAAATGTATTGAGTAATAAATAATAATGAATAGTTATATATATATATATAAAATTGAAACATGAGGGTCAGTGTTTGCTGTGGTTTCAGCTCCCGCCTCCATCAAGCTGCTGGTGGAGGATCCGATCGTGGTGAATCCGGGTCAGACGGTGTCTCTGGTCTGCATCACCACCGGAGGAGAGCCGACGCCGAGCCTGAACTGGACCCTCAGCTCCGGATCTCTGCCGGAGAAGAGTCTGATGAAGGACGGGACGCTCACACTGCCAGCCATCGCCTCGGAGGACGCCGGCATCTACAGCTGCATCGCCAGCAACAACGTGGGCAACCCGGCCAAGAAATCCACCACCATCATCGTTAGAGGTCAGCTTCACTTTACACTTCATCTGAGAATCGCTCTTTAGTCAGTTTGTGTCAATGAATCGTTCAAACCACTTATGATTCATCTGTGAATCGGTCTTTAGTCAGTTTGTGTCAATGAATCTTTCAAACCACTTATGATTCATCTGTGAATCGCTCTTTAGTTTGTGTCAATGAATCGTTCAAACCACTTATAATTAATTTCTTAATCGCTCTTTAGTCAGTTTGTGTCAATGAATCGTTCAAACCACTTATAATTAATTTTTTAATCGCTCTTTAGTCAGTTTGTGTCAATGAATCGTTCAAACCACTTATGATTCATCTGTGAATCGCTCTTTAGTCAGTTTGTGTCAATGAATCGTTCAAACCACTTATAACTAATTTCTTAATCGCTCTTTAGTTAGTTTGTGTCAATGAATGTTTCAAACCGCTTGTGATTCATCTGTGAATCGATCTTTAGTCAGTTTGTGTCAATGAATCGTTCAAACCACTTATAATTAATTTCTAAATCGATCTTTAGTCAGTTTGTGTCAATGAATAGTTCAAACCACTTATGATTCATCTGTGAATCGCTCTTTAGTTAGTTTGTGTCAATGAATCGTTCAAACCACTGTGAATCGCTCTTTAGTTTGTGTCAATGAATCGTTCAAACCACTTATAATTAATTTCTTAATCGCTCTTTAGTCAGTTTGTGTCAATGAATGTTTCAAACCGCTTGTGATTCATCTGTGAATCGATCTTTAGTCAGTTTGTGTCAATGAATCGTTCAAACCACTTATAATTAATTTCTAAATCGATCTTTAGTCAGTTTGTGTCAATGAATCGTTCAAACCACTTATGATTCATCTGTGAATCGCTCTTTAGTCAGTTTGTGTCAATGAATCGTTCAAACCACTGTGAATCGCTCTTTAGTTAGTTTGTGTCAATGAATCGTTCAAACCACTTATGATTCATCTATGAATCGCTCTTTAGTTAGTTTGTGTCATTGAATCATTCAAACAGTTTAGGATTCATTTCTAAATTGCTCTTTAGTTTGTGTCAATGAATTGTCCAAACCGTTTAAGATTCATTTCTAAATCGCTTTTTACTTAGTTTGTCAATGAATCTTTCAAACGGCTTATGATTCATTTCCAAATCGCTCTTTAATCAGTTTGTGTCAATGAATCGTTCAAACCACTTATGATTCATCTGTGAATCGCTCTTTAGTCAGTTTGTGTCAATGAATCGTTCAAACCACTTATGATTCATCTGTGAATCGCTCTTTAGTCAGTTTGTGTCAATGAATCGTTCAAACCACTTATGATTCATCTGTGAATCGCTCTTTAGTCAGTTTGTGTCAATGAATCGTTCAAACCACTTGTGATTCATCTAAGAATCGCTCTTTAGTCAGTTTGTGTCAATGAATCGTTCAAACCACTTGTGATTCATCTGAGAATCGCTCTTTAGTCAGTTTGTGTCAATGAATCGTTCAAACCACTTGTGATTCATCTGAGAATCGTTCTTTAGTCAGTTTGTGTCAATGAATCGTTCAAACCACTTGTGATTCATCTGAGAATCGCTCTTTAGTTTGTGTCAATGAATCGTTCAAACCACTTATGATTCATCTGTGAATCGGTCTTTAGTCAGTTTGTGTCAATGAATCTTTCAAACCACTTATGATTCATCTGTGAATCGCTCTTTAGTTTGTGTCAATGAATCGTTCAAACCACTTATAATTAATTTCTTAATCGCTCTTTAGTCAGTTTGTGTCAATGAATCATTCAAACCACTTATAATTAATTTCTAAATCACTCTTTAGTCAGTTTGTGTCAATGAATCGTTCAAACCACTTATGATTCATCTGTGAATCGCTCTTTAGTCAGTTTGTGTCAATGAATCTTTCAAACCATTTAGGATTCATCTGTGAATCGCTCTTTAGTCAGTTTGTGTCAATGAATCATTCAAACCACTTGTGATTCATCTGTGAATCGCTCTTTAGTTTGTGTCAATGAATCGTTCAAACCACTTATGATTCATCTGTGAATCGGTCTTTAGTCAGTTTGTGTCAATGAATCATTCAAACCACTTATGATTCATCTGTGAATCGCTCTTTAGTTTGTGTCAATGAATCGTTCAAACCACTTATAATTAATTTCTTATTCGCTCTTTAGTCAGTTTGTGTCAATGAATCGTTCAAACCACTTATAATTAATTTTTTAATCGCTCTTTAGTCAGTTTGTGTCAATGAATCGTTCAAACCACTTATGATTCATCTGTGAATCGCTCTTTAGTCAGTTTGTGTCAATGAATCGTTCAAACCACTTATAACTAATTTCTTAATCGCTCTTTAGTTAGTTTGTGTCAATGAATGTTTCAAACCGCTTGTGATTCATCTGTGAATCGATCTTTAGTCAGTTTGTGTCAATGAATCGTTCAAACCACTTATAATTAATTTCTAAATCGATCTTTAGTCAGTTTGTGTCAATGAATAGTTCAAACCACTTATGATTCATCTGTGAATCGCTCTTTAGTTAGTTTGTGTCAATGAATCGTTCAAACCACTGTGAATCGCTCTTTAGTTTGTGTCAATGAATCGTTCAAACCACTTATAATTAATTTCTTAATCGCTCTTTAGTCAGTTTGTGTCAATGAATGTTTCAAACCGCTTGTGATTCATCTGTGAATCGATCTTTAGTCAGTTTGTGTCAATGAATCGTTCAAACCACTTATAATTAATTTCTAAATCGATCTTTAGTCAGTTTGTGTCAATGAATCGTTCAAACCACTTATGATTCATCTGTGAATCGCTCTTTAGTCAGTTTGTGTCAATGAATCGTTCAAACCACTGTGAATCGCTCTTTAGTTAGTTTGTGTCAATGAATCGTTCAAACCACTTATGATTCATCTATGAATCGCTCTTTAGTTAGTTTGTGTCATTGAATCATTCAAACAGTTTAGGATTCATTTCTAAATTGCTCTTTAGTTTGTGTCAATGAATTGTCCAAACCGTTTAAGATTCATTTCTAAATCGCTTTTTACTTAGTTTGTCAATGAATCTTTCAAACGGCTTATGATTCATTTCCAAATCGCTCTTTAATCAGTTTGTGTCAATGAATCGTTCAAACCACTTATGATTCATCTGTGAATCGCTCTTTAGTCAGTTTGTGTCAATGAATCGTTCAAACCACTTATGATTCATCTGTGAATCGCTCTTTAGTCAGTTTGTGTCAATGAATCGTTCAAACCACTTATGATTCATCTGTGAATCGCTCTTTAGTCAGTTTGTGTCAATGAATCGTTCAAACCACTTGTGATTCATCTGAGAATCGCTCTTTAGTCAGTTTGTGTCAATGAATCGTTCAAACCACTTGTGATTCATCTGAGAATCGCTCTTTAGTCAGTTTGTGTCAATGAATCGTTCAAACCACTTGTGATTCATCTGAGAATCGTTCTTTAGTCAGTTTGTGTCAATGAATCGTTCAAACCACTTGTGATTCATCTGAGAATCGCTCTTTAGTTTGTGTCAATGAATCGTTCAAACCACTTATGATTCATCTGTGAATCGGTCTTTAGTCAGTTTGTGTCAATGAATCTTTCAAACCACTTATGATTCATCTGTGAATCGCTCTTTAGTTTGTGTCAATGAATCGTTCAAACCACTTATAATTAATTTCTTAATCGCTCTTTAGTCAGTTTGTGTCAATGAATCGTTCAAACCACTTATAATTAATTTCTTAATCGCTCTTTAGTCAGTTTGTGTCAATGAATCGTTCAAACCACTTATAATTAATTTCTAAATCACTCTTTAGTCAGTTTGTGTCAATGAATCATTCAAACCACTTGTGATTCATCTGTGAATCGCTCTTTAGTCAGTTTGTGTCAATGAATCATTCAAACCACTTATAATTAATTTCTAAATCACTCTTTAGTCAGTTTGTGTCAATGAATCGTTCAAACCACTTATGATTCATCTGTGAATCGCTCTTTAGTCAGTTTGTGTCAATGAATCTTTCAAACCATTTAGGATTCATCTGTGAATCGCTCTTTAGTCAGTTTGTGTCAATGAATCATTCAAACCACTTGTGATTCATCTGTGAATCGCTCTTTAGTTTGTGTCAATGAATCGTTCAAACCACTTATGATTCATCTGTGAATCGGTCTTTAGTCAGTTTGTGTCAATGAATCATTCAAACCACTTATGATTCATCTGTGAATCGCTCTTTAGTTTGTGTCAATGAATCGTTCAAACCACTTATAATTAATTTCTTAATCGCTCTTTAGTCAGTTTGTGTCAATGAATCGTTCAAACCACTTATAATTAATTTTTTAATCGCTCTTTAGTCAGTTTGTGTCAATGAATCGTTCAAACCACTTATGATTCATCTGTGAATCGCTCTTTAGTCAGTTTGTGTCAATGAATCGTTCAAACCACTTATGATTCATCTGTGAATCGCTCTTTAGTTAGTTTGTGTCAATGAATCGTTCAAACCACTTATAATTAATTTCTTAATCGCTCTTTAGTCAGTTTGTGTCAATGAATCGTTCAAACCACTTATAATTAATTTCTTAATCGCTCTTTAGTCAGTTTGTGTCAATGAATCGTTCAAACCACTTATGATTCATCTGTGAATCGCTCTTTAGTCAGTTTGTGTCAATGAATCGTTCAAACCACTTATAATTAATTTCTTAATCGCTCTTTAGTCAGTTTGTGTCAATGAATCATTCAAACCACTTATGATTCATCTGTGAATCGCTCTTTAATCAGTTTGTGTCAATGAATCGTTCAAACCACTTATAATTAATTTCTTAATCGCTCTTTAGTCAGTTTGTGTCAATGAATCGTTCAAACCACTTATGATTCATCTGTGAATCGCTCTTTAATCAGTTTGTGTCAATGAATCGTTCAAACCACTTATGATTCATCTGTGAATCGCTCTTTAATCAGTTTGTGTCAATGAATCTTTCAAACCACTTATGATTCATCTGTGAATCGCTCTTTAGTCAGTTTGTGTCAATGAATCGTTCAAACCACTTATAATTAATTTCTTAATCGCTCTTTAGTCAGTTTGTGTCAATGAATCGTTCAAACCACTTATGATTCATCTGTGAATCGCTCTTTAGTCAGTTTGTGTCAATGAATCGTTCAAACCACTTATAATTAATTTCTTAATCGCTCTTTAGTCAGTTTGTGTCAATGAATCGTTCAAACCACTTATGATTCATCTGTGAATCGCTCTTTAATCAGTTTGTGTCAATGAATCGTTCAAACCACTTATAATTAATTTCTTAATCGCTCTTTAGTCAGTTTGTGTCAATGAATCGTTCAAACCACTTATGATTCATCTGTGAATCGCTCTTTAATCAGTTTGTGTCAATGAATCGTTCAAACCACTTATGATTCATCTGTGAATCGCTCTTTAATCAGTTTGTGTCAATGAATCGTTCAAACCACTTATGATTCATCTGTGAATCGCTCTTTCATCAGTTTGTGTCAATGAATCTTTCAAACCACTTTGAAAATCAGTCTGAATGATTACTCTGATGTTTGACCAATAGCAGATGATATGCGTTGTGTTTCCTGTGCTCTTCACACGTTCAGTCCTCCAGCTGTGTGTCTGATGTCCAGGAGTGAAGTTTAATGGCTTTTTGCTCTGAATTGTGAAGCTGATGATGTTCCTGGCGGCTCTTTCAGTCTGTTAGCATGAGACTGTCGATCAGATTAATCTCAGAGCGCTTGGCACATTACTGTCAGGTCATTATTACATTATTACAGGCACATTACTGTCAGGTCCTTTGAGTGAATCTCAGAACCTTTCATGACATTTTCAGGCCTTATTTTCCCCAAAATCACAAGGGCAAAATGCATATCATTTATACAGTATCATATTTTGTACAATATGTCTGTTACACTTTGTCTGTCAGTCTGTTTTAAAATATAAAAAAAATATGCAAAACTAAAATAAATTTTTTCAATAAAATCAAATGCATAGATCTCATGCCTTTTACCTTTTGCTTTTGGCACATTACAGCCGAAATGATTATTAGGCACCATTAGAATTAAGTAATTTAGGTGAATCTCATGAAACATGGCCTGAAGAAATTCTCAGGCATATTTCACCATAAAAGCATATTTTGTGCTATATTCTCATTAATGCAAACTTAGGCTAAGAAAAAATTTGAATGAACAAATGAATATATATATATATATATATACACACACACACATACAAATACATGGTGTTACAGTAGAAACAGTAGAATTAATAGAATTAGTTGTACTGGCCAAAAATATTTGTGCAAACGTTTGTGCCTGTTTTTATGAAAGTAAAGGATTATAATTAGGATCATTCGGTTTATTGAATAAATAAATAAAAATAAAATAAGATTTGTTAAAAAAAATTTGCATAGAGACATTCATTCTTATTAATTTCCCATTTTTGTAGTAATACCATTTTACAAAACAGTCATTACAGTCATATATATGCTGCAAACTGACCCACTTTTGGAAATATATATATAAGGAATATTTACTTTTGTTTTTTACTTTTTGTTTGTTTTTTTGTTTTGTTTTTTTGTTAAAGGTTCTTGACGTGGTCGCAAACGCTTTGCAAACTTTAGTGTTGGAATGCCTGGACTGTAGATGATTGTGGTTTCTGGCTAACGAGGGAACCTGCACGCACGTGTATGTGTGTGTTTATGTTTGTTTGTCACACTAGTCCTTGAAAACCCCCGTCAGTTTCGTCTGTGTTCAGCAGATGGATGCTTTACTCCACAGCCTGCTGTGACTTTGGCTGTGGCCTGTTCCTCCAGTATCCCAGCATGCTCTTGGCACGCCAGAGGCCCTCCATCATGATCCTGCTCTGGATTATAGGATCCGTTCTCCTTTCCAAAAGTGGGTCAGTTTGCAGCGTTTGGCTGACACAGAGCTCTTGTTCTCCTCTATTTTCCTTCGGTCGCTCCGTAATCAGATGGCTTTTACAGAAGAATCACTGATCTACTGCATTTACACTCCCTTTTTCTACATGAACTGAATCCATTGATATTGTATGTAATTTAATTGCTGTAATTTATTTTGTTGTATATTAATATTTAGTGTTTCAATGCCGTCATCTGACAGCAGCTTGTTACTTATTTGAAATCATCTTTTGGGAAATTATTGCATTTTTCTGAAATATTGTAAAATAAATTACGTTTATAATGGGCACAAATAAATTTTATTGAATCTTAGTGTCAGCTAAAAAAATACCTAAACATTTAAGTAATATGTTTCAAGTTTTGTTTATGCATAATATAATTGAATTTATTTATCTAGAATGAGTAAAAATAAATGGAATTTATTTCTTTTATTTTAAATAATAGTAACAAAAATGTATTTAATTAATGCATGTATTTATTTTATTATTATTATATTATATTATTAGTATTTGTTTAAATTATGAATTGTTTATTTAATTGAAGTAAAATGCATAAACATCAAAGATCTTTTATTATTATTATTTTTTATTAAGCAGTAATGCTTTACTTATTTTACATAACAGTAATGTTATTTATTTATTTATTTTAAATGACAATAATGAAAAATATTATTTATTTCCTGCGACTAAGAGTAAAGAGAATTTTATTCAGTTTTTTATGGCTTCTGGAAGCACCTCTCACAATTTGATCTCTAAAAGGGTCGGAAAAGTAAGTAGATCTAGCAGTTTTTAGAGCTTTTCTGTAGGAGGAAGTACTTTCCCTCCATGCAATATGAAATACCTCTAGTTTTGTTTTCTTCAGGCATTGGTTTTTTATTTGTTGAACATCAATTAAATTGCTTTTTTTTTTTTTGTATTTGCTAGTTCGGGGAACAGACTTGTTTCCTATAGCAGTGGTCACCAACTTTTTTAAGCCCAAGATCCCTGACCTTAGCTTTTATGAATGACAAGATATACCTATTGAAGAATTTATAGAAAAAGACATCCCAGATTGTACTTCCAATTGGAGGCCCTTTATTTATTTTATTTTTAATTAGTGATGCACTGATCATAGCTTATTCAGAATCAGTATTTATTTTATTTTTTGCTACATAAAACCATAGACTGTATAAAATAAAACGCATCACCGTGCACCGTGTGATCAGGTGATGCTCGTGTGCAGCTTGTTAGTCAACATGTGAACGACCGTCGTCACATTCACTGTGGAGCAGATCGAGACTGAGCAGCAGGACTTTCCATCTGTGGAGACGTGTGTGTGTGTGTGTCAGCTGAATCTCTCTGGGAATGGTTCCTCCTCAGGTGCATCTCCTTGAGTAAAGTCACGGCTCAGGTAGAGATGCCATCTGTCCCGTCACACACGCTCGTTATGAACGGCCTCGTTAGAAAGACACAAGGACAGTCACATGACCACAGATGAGCGATCGGTCAGGTCAGCTGCTCTGGACGGTGGATGGAGAGAAACTCATCACATTATTTCTCAAATCCCTCTCTGGGTGACACTGGGGTAGTTTTAGTTGCTGTGTAACAGTGCTGGTCTCTATGTGAATGATGGAGATGAAGTCTGATTGTCATTTAATTTAATGTGAACTCAAAGCTCTCTGGGTTTCTGTATTTCACATTTCAATCCCAATATTCTATAATGAGCTTCTACTAGTTGTTATACAAAGCATCATGATTTTAATGCAGCATAAGATGTGATCCAATACTCCACAACTACTTCATGTAAACCAGATTTATTATAGTTTTGTATTGTTATTTATTTTAATTTGTGTTTTATTTTATTTTATGTTTACAGTTAAGTTTTTGTTAGGGTTTTCAGGATTTTATCGTTTCAGTTAATGTTGCATTCATTTCCGAGTTTTATTTTATAATGTATTTTATTTTATTTTATTTTATTCATATATTATTGCACTTTATAATTTAAAAATATGTATATTTATCAGCACAGTCTCTGGTTGTATTTTAATGTATCAAAGGTTTTATAAAAAAACTAAATATCTAAAATAAAAATTAATGGCCAATTTATTTCAGTTTAGTTTCAGTTTTTCAGTTTTTATTATTAAGATTAAGATTTTAATTTAGTGTTTTATTTTTTATTTTAGTTAACCAAAAATGTTTTGTTTCATTTAATCAAAAGGATAGTAATACAGTTTTTTTTCCATTAATGAAAATATTTTAATGTTTTAGCATAATTTCAGTTTATGAACAATTTTAAATTCACTTTTAGTTTTTGTTATAATTTCAGTTAACAAAAAGGTTTTAATTTAGTTTTAATTTTTATTAAGTAAAAAAATGTTTTAATTTTTTTAAGAGTTTATTATTTAGTTGTTTTTTGGAATGTAAGTAGCCAAACATTTCATATCTTACAGCTGTTTTACGATAGAAATGTAAAACACCTGACAAAAATAATCAGGGATGCAAACTAATAAACGTGTCTGATTTCACCACTTTCAGTTGACGTGATTCATGAAATGTGACTCATAACTTTCAAAGTGAGAGGACAAGAAAAGAAGCCGTTTTCATCATATATTATACATATGATTAATAATGAATGTGCACATACTAAATAATTACATAGCTTTCCTGGTAACCTTCAACTTGTTTAATAAAATGATTCATAAAACATATAAATATCAGTCGACCATTTGTTTACTTTGTTCACTGACAAAGATATTTTAATGTATCAAAGGTTTTATAAAAAAACTAAATATCTAAAATAAAAATTAATGGCCAATTTATTTCAGTTTAGTTTCAGTTTTTCAGTTTTTATTATTAAGATTAAGATTTTAATTTAGTGTTTTATTTTTATTTTAGTTAACCAAAAATGTTTTGTTTCATTTAATCAAAAGGATAGTAATACAGTTTTTTTTCCATTAATGAAAATATTTTAATGTTTTAGCATAATTTCAGTTTATGAACAATTTTAAATTCACTTTTAGTTTTTGTTATAATTTCAGTTAACAAAAAGGTTTTAATTTAGTTTTAATTTTTATTGTTTAAGTAAAAAAATGTTTTAATTTTTTTAAGAGTTTATTATTTAGTTGTTTTTTGGAATGTAAGTAGCCAAACATTTCATATCTTACAGCTGTTTTACGATAGAAATGTAAAACACCTGACAAAAATAATCAGGGATGCAAACTAATAAACGTGTCTGATTTCACCACTTTCAGTTGACGTGATTCATGAAATGTGACTCATAACTTTCAAAGTGAGAGGACAAGAAAAGAAGCCGTTTTCATCATATATTATACATATGATTAATAATGAATGTGCACATACTAAATAATTACATAGCTTTCCTGGTAACCTTCAACTTGTTTAATAAAATGATTCATAAAACATATAAATATCAGTCGACCATTTGTTTACTTTGTTCACTGACAAAGATATTTTTTAGTATTTGAGTTACATAAAAATTTAAAAGTCATAATTAGGAGGAAAAGATATTGGTGTTGTGACATAAAATAATAACATTTTATTAAAATAAAAGAATACATTACAATATTTTAGAATATTCATAATATTTAATAATATTTTTCATAATTTATATAAATAATAATGAAAGCAATAATTTACCAAATTTAATTTAATATGTGAATTAAAATTATATAAAATAATTTAAATAGAAATGATCCACTTTATTATAGTGAAGCAGCTCTCTGGGGTTTGGAAAAGAGCTGGACTCGTGTAGTCAAGGTTGTTCTGTTGGAAGAATATCCATCCATCTTAGCTGAAGGCACGGTGGTTTGTTTTATTAATATTCACACAATATAAAGTGCATTTGTGTTGAGTCATGTGAGATCTTGATGAAGATCTTGATGAAGTAAAGCATGTGCAGATATAGATAGCGTCTCCATCACTCATGCAGCTGGAAACACATTTCATTCGGTGCATTAGAGATATATCACATGTTGGATCCTGTAATGAATAATAATGTTCACTCTTGAATTTATTCCCAGAATGTCTGACATGAGCTGCGCCGTATATATATCTACAGTGTGAACATGAAAGGGGTTTTTCATTTTGAGCTCCAGTGATGAATATATATAGCACATTATTATAATACGTCTTGACAGTTGTGTGAATTTTTTCTTTCCTTCTATTTCTCATCGCAAATGAATGCATTATAAATTCAAACATGGTGTATAAGTACTTTAATTCTACATTTTCATTATGTTTTTATGTGTATATATGTATGTAATGTCACAATGCAATGCAATAAATAGCCAAATCAATCAGTTATTTATTGCATTTAAATGGCATATAACTCTGCATTAGCATCCAGAGTGTCCCGGCGTTTCATAAGCGTCTGCTTTTATCTGGTCTGGCTGTGGAAGCACGAGTGTTTCTGCGTTCAGTCACACACACATCAAAGCAAAGGCCGCAGCATCAATAATGCATCGGCAGCGTGCTTCTGTTTAAATCATCTTCAGGACTGTCCTCCTCCTCTCAGAAGCTCCTCGTGTCCTTCTGCTCTGTGTTCCTGTGTTAAACCCAGTCAAATCCGTCCCCAAACACCACTCAGAGCTCTTGGGAGATGCATAACCCGGGACGTCCTGATGGGAAAGCAGTGTTTGTGTGAAGTTGAAGAGGTTGTGTTTCTGATGTGTAACGGCTCTTTGTAGTGCAGTACACTATCTAGTGAGTGTTTGCAGACTGCAGTGGACTCAACATTGACAGACGCTCAGTGTTCATGTGTTATTCACACACTACAGACGTGAACTCAATGGACTGATCATCATTTCACTAAATACTTTTTTTTTACTTTTTCAGTTTCTCATACAATTGTTTAAATCTCCTTTATCGAGATAATCCATCCACCTCACACCTGTGCAATAATCATGCTGTCTAATCAGCATCTTGAAATGTCAAATGTTATCCGAGCGAAGAAGAAATGCTCACGAACACAGATTTAGACAGATTTGTGAACAATGTTTGTGAAATAGGCCTTTTGTGTACATAGAAAAAGTCTTAGCTCTTTGAGTTCAGCTCGTGAAAAATGAGGGCAAGTGTTGTGTTTATGATTTTGTTCAGTATGGTTCTGTTTGAATTCATTTCAGCTGAATTAAAAAATGATTCAGTTTAAGTTTATCCCTTCTCTAACTTCAGTATTTAGATTTTCTGATCAAGTACTATCGGTTTGAGGATCTTGAAGAGCTAGTTTGTGAGTGTTTCTCGTTTCTGTGTTTGCTAAGCGCTGAAGAAGGGCCGCTTCTGGATCACTCCGGACCCGTACCACAACGACGATAACATCCAGATCGGCCGCGAGGTGAAGATCTCGTGTCAGGTGGAGGCCACGCCGCCCGAGGAGCTGCAGTTCAGCTGGCTGAAGAACGGCCGGCCGTTACGCAGCTCCGAGCGCATGGTCATCACACAGACTGACCCCGACATCTCGCCCGGAACCACCAACCTGGACATCATCGACCTCAAGTTCACCGACTTCGGCACCTACACCTGTGTAGCAGCTCTCAGAGGAGGAGCCATCCCCGAAATCAGCATCGACGTCAACATCTCCTCCACCACTGGTGAGTCTCACACACACACACACACACACACACACACACACACACACACACACACACACACACACACACACACACACACACACACACTCACACACACACACACACACACACACACACTCTCTCTCTCTCATACACACACACACATACACACACACACACACACACTCACACACACACAAAGACACACACACACACAAAGCAGATCAGATGTCAGGAAATACGGAAAGCTCATGTATCTGAGAGAAGCTCTAGCTCTGTCCTGTAATCTTCAAAATAAATGTTAAAAGCAAGGTTTTCCCAGTGATGCCAAGTGAACATTATTATTTAATGTAAAAATTGTACATTATTACATTATTTACATGTTACATTGTTTTTTCTACTTATTTTTTTCTTTTTGAATTTTGAATTTGTATTAATTTTTATTTATGTGTTCATCCATTTTTATATTTTTTCATAATTGTACAATTTTTATTTATTAATTCACTCATTCTTCATTCATTTATTTATAATATTAATAAGTTAAAATGATTTAAAATGTATCCATTCATTTATTTATAATATAATTCATTCATTCATTCATTAATAATAGAATTGTAGAATTGAATTTATTTAAAGTTAAAATTTATATGGATATAATTATTTACTTATCTATTTATTAATTTTGTAAATATTTTTATTTATTTATAATTTCAAATTATTCTCTATTATAATTATTATGGTAGTTTAATATTACATATTTAATTTTACATTTTGTTTTGTATATTTAATTAATTTGTTCATAATGGAATTTTATTATCTTATTTACTTAGTCACAATCAGTGCTTTAAGTGGGCCAGTAAGCACTGGTAATTAGTACCGCCATCTCTCCATGCGCCCAGAACGTGCTTTTAGCATACCGGTACGTTCAGTTGGACATCTGCTTTAATAGAGGTTTTAATCCTTTGCCTGCGCTGCCGCTTTTCAGAGCACCCTTCACAATGCACGCTTCCTAATTCTTCCTAGTTTGGAGTATGGAGCGTGAATCATTTGAACCAGTTCGGGAGTTCGGAGCGGGTTCGCGAATCATTTGAGTCAGTTCGGGAGTTCGGAGCGGCTTTGCGGATCATTTGAATCAATTCGACAGTTCGTAGCGGGTTCGCGAATCATTTGAGTCAGTTTGGGGATCGTGAATCATTTGATTCAGTTCGGGAGTTCGGAGCGGGTTCGCGAATCATTTGAATCAATTCGAGAGTTCGTAGCGGGTTCGCGAATCATTTGAGTCAGTTTGGGGATCGCGAATCATTTGAATCAGTTCGGGAGTTCGGAGCGGGTTTGCAAATCATTTGAATCAATTCGAGAGTTCGTAGCGGGTTCGCGAATCATTTGAGTCAGTTTGGGGATCGCGAATCATTTGAATCAGTTCGGGAGTTCGGAGCGGGTTCGCGAATCATTTGAATCAATTCGAGAGTTCGTAGAGGGTTCGCGAATCATTTGAATCAATTCGAGAGTTCGTAGCGGGTTCGCGAATCATTTGAGTCAGTTTGGGGATCGCGAATCATTTGATTCAGTTCGGGAGTTCGGAGCGGGTTCGCGAATCATTTGAATCAATTCGAGAGTTCGTAGAGGGTTCGCGAATCATTTGAATCAATTCGAGAGTTCGTAGCGGGTTCGCGAATCATTTGAGTCAGTTTGGGGATCGCGAATCATTTGAATCAGTTCGGGAGTTCGGAGCGGGTTCGCGAATCATTTGAGTCAATTTGAATGCAGTAGCTCTTTCTAAGGGTATTTTTTCAAAATCCTTTTGCACATTTTATTTATGTTCAGTAGTTATTTGTAGCTCAAGCAAATCCACAAACTAATAAAAGGATTTATTATTAAGGTCGTCTGTTGAATGCTATATATAAAAGCCCTTCAATATAGTTGTTGTTACCTCAGGGGATGAGGGGAGTCATCAAAAAAACTTTTTTGGCTTTAACAGAGTACCGACACCTCTTTTGGGCCACTTAAAGCACTGGTCACAATATAATTCATTTACATGTATTTATTATTCATTTAACTGTAACTTTGTTTATTCAATTATTATAATATTATATTGTTTATAGTGTTTTATGTATTTATAGTGGATTTTATTATTATATATTTAAATTTAATAATTGTATATATTTTTCATTCATATTCATTCATTTATAATATTTTTTTTACATTTTGTAAATAAATGTATTAATTTATAATGTGATTAAATGTTATTATTTTTATAATAAAAATGTTAAATAAATTAATAATTTTATTACATTTGAATTTATTTATTTATAATATAATTTATTATTTTCACTATTTGTTTATTTAAAAATGAAAATGTATATTAGCATACGTGCACTTTTAGCAGGACTTTGAGGCCAGCCGTAGTGTTTTCCCGTGTAGATCGCGTGCAGGAGTTCAGAGAAATGAGCTGCTGCTCTGTAATCAGGAGTCACACTTGATCAATGAGCTTCCATCCACAGTCCTGTGTCGTTTATCATTATCCTCCGTCCATCTCGGATGATCAGATCGATCCGTGAGAGCGCCAGCAGACATGCCTTGCTCAACAGTGATTGTTAAACCTACAGAATCACAGCGAGAAGAAGTCGTTTATGTGTGAAATTATATTCAGATTGATGATTCTGTTCAGAGTTTGTTCACTACCTGCTTTGAGCAGAATGTCCTAAAGCATATATATATATATATATATATATATATATATATATATATATATATATATATATATATATACAGTATTTATTTATTTATTTATTTATTCATACATTCATTCACTTATTATAATAAATGTAATAAATAAATAATTATATTTTTATTTGTGTCATTTTTTTATACGATGACATGACATGACTTATAAATCTATTAACTATTAACAATCTATTAACATTTTAAATATATAATTTCTTGCCTGTTTATTGACATTTCTTTATAATATTATTGTATTTATAAGTAAAAGTAATTTATTTGTAATTATATTTACTATATTTATTTATATATACATTCATTTATTTATTTATTTTTGTTTGTTTGTTTTCTGAAGACCACAGTGGTTTAGTTTCATGCTGATGTGAAATCAGCCAATAAGGAAAGTCATTAGACTGACTCTGGTAGACTAAATTATTTTATTTGAATAACCCACAGTAAGAACATGAATTAATGAGTGAATAGTGTGTATTTAGTTCACGTCTGAGTATCTGCCAGCGTCTGTCTGTCTCTGAAGCTCCTGTCCGTCCGTGTTTTGTCGTTTCGGTGACCTCTATCAGGACCGGGCGCTTCTGAAGCACTCCTAATAAAAGCGTTTAGAGGAGATTACAGGGATTCATGCTGTGGAAGTGTTTCAGCTGAGAACGAGCCCAGAACATTCAGTGTTTGAGCCAAGCGCACCTCCATCCTGCAGTCGACCGGTGATGGTGTGGTTAATGAAACAGACCTTCAGCACAGAAACACTGCCAGATCTGGAGAGAGCTGAGAGACGGGCTCTGGCACTGCAACACACGTTTATACACAATAATCAATCAATGTGCTTTACATAAAAACTACATCTATTAACATTTGCTGGTGGTAATCATTCATTTATTCATTTATTCATTCATTCATTCATTTATTTATTTATTTATTTATTTATTTATAATTTGATTTATATTTTATATTTATTTTACTTTTTTTCATTTGTAATTACATTTATTTTTTTCATTCATTCATTAATAATACAATGTATTTGTCACAATCATTAGCTCACTCAGGACCATTCCACCCATCAACCACCAGATGTCACTATATCATCACTTGCACACTAGCACCTCTCATAATGTTGCACCACACCCGAACTACATCTCCCATGAGTCACTGCATCACTATCACCTAGCCACACCTGCACCTCATTCATCAGCTGATCTCCTTGACACACCTGCACCTCATTTACACACAAGCACCTCTCATACTGTTGCACCACACCCAAACTACATCTCCCATGAGTCACTACATCACTATCACCTAGCCACACCTGCACCTCATTCATCAGCTGATCTCCTTGACACACCTGCACCTCATTTACACACAAGCACCTCTCATACTGTTGCACCACACCCAAACTACATCTCCCATGAGTCACTACATCACTATCACCTTGCCGCACCTGCACCTCATTCATCAGCTAATCTCCTTGCCACACCTGCACCTCATTTACACACACATATAAGCAGCACTCACACACAGACGCTTTGCGAAGACTTGTTTAGCCCCGTCTTACATTTCCGAGTGGTTTCCCTGTTTTTCCGTGTCTGACCTTTGGATTGTGTATTTCGACTCTGATTCTCTGCTGCCTGCCCCGATCTCTGCTCGTTACTGTTTATGATTCTGGATATCCCTGACACACCTGACTCCATTCCTGAACTCTGCCTGTCGAACCATTCTGTTGAATAAATGCTGCAATTGAATCCGAATGCCTCTGACTCTCCTGCGTAACATCATTTATTTATTTAGATATTTCTGCCAATGTGTAAAGTCATTGGATAAACACATGAAAAAAAATAATTTTACAAAATGAAAGTTCAAAAATAAATAAGTTAAAAATAATAAAAATAAATGTACAAATACAGGGCATTATAAATGAATGAAAAAGGTGGGGAAAAAAACTAATTCAAGATTTTTTTTATTTTTTTTATCGAGTCATTTATTGGTTTATTTTCCTATCATTACATTTATTTATTTATCTATGTATTATTTATTTTTAATTCCTTTGGTCTTCTAAATTAATTTATATATATATATAATATTCTATTTTATTTCAAGAAATTATTTATAATAGTTTTGGTTTTAGTTATGACCCTGCTTCTTAAGCTGAGCTCCCTTCCATAATCTTGGTCACTTCTTACACAAACCAGTGTTTTTCTCGCTCATTAGCTGCTAGATTCGCTTCTTTAGTTGAAACTGTGCAGTTAATGATTTATTCAGGAGGCGTGTGCTGAGATGTTCTCCTCCGATAGCAGAAGGATTAAATAATGAGGAAACGCGTGGAATGGCAGAGCTAAAACACAATCCATCTTCATTCTGCTCAAGTGTTAATGAAGCTGTAGCACGAGAGAGAGAGACAGGGAGAGAGAGAGACAGAGAGACAGAGAGACAGAGAGAGAGAGACAGAGAAGACACTTCTATCTGCAGCCGAGCAATTAATCTTCACATTAGTCGTTACATTTAAATGTGCTGATAATGAGGACTCGGAGAGGACGGCTCAGATAGCAGCGCTTGCACACGTTCAATCAGCCTCACGCTCGCTTCGTCCTTTAGAGTGACTCCTGAATTTATCAGAGAGACAAATCGAACTATTACTTCTCCATGCTTTGAATTCCTTTTCATTTATCTGCTGGAGTGAAACTAAGGAAGCTCTTAACGATCCACAGCTTCAGCTGCTTCTGCTGGGAAGAGACCGGAAAACATTTCTACTGTCGTTTTGTTTGTCCATCAAGATTTGGAAAAATGTAGTATTGCATCAGCATCTCTGCAAAGTGAATGGGTGCCGTCAGAACGAGAGTCTGATAAAAACATCCCAATAATCCACAGTCCATCAGTGAACATCTGGAGAAGACAAAACCTGAAACACATCCAGCATTAAGATGATTTTAACTCAAACACATAGAGTCTATAATCCAGAATAACACTTCCTCCAGTGAAAAAGTGTTCTGGTCTGAATCAGGAGAGAAATCTGCACAGATCAAGCAGCGTTTAGACTAATATGTGAGAGAAAACGGCTGATGCACTTTTTCACTGGAGGAAGTATGGATTATAGACTCGTAAAATTGCTATATAATGATTTTTTTTTATATTGCAAATAATCTGCATTACATTAGTGAGAAAAAAACATAATACTTATATCTGAAACATAAGAAACAATCTGAAGATACATAATTGTAAAATGTTTAAATGAATGGCATTTTGAGGATTACTGTCAAAATAATGCAAATATGCTTCATTTTCTTTAAGCTGTGTTGTTTGACATGTCGGTGAAATGTTTCGATGAGATTCTTTGATGTTTCTTTGATTCGCTGATGTGTTGCCATGGCGATGCGGACGTGATGTCATTTCCCTCGTCTCCGAGGACCCTGCAGCTTTATTTATTTATTTATTTTTGTCTCGTCAGACGTGTCGAGGCTTCAGTCCTGAATGCAGCGCTTTTATCTCCTCACACAGAGCGACAGCTGAAGGATTTCTACAATTTACTGAGTTTATGCCGATAGAAACGAAAGTATAAAAGACAGCGGGAGATGATTTAATTCCAATCCTTCAGAAACGCTGAAGGAACTCGTCACTACATCTGAACAAGTCTGAAAAGTTTAGAAGCTTGAAAAGATTTTGATCATAAGAACATTTAAATGAACTAAAATAAGATAATAACAATAACAAAATAAATTATTTACTATATTTTATTCCAAATATTTACAGTGGTAACATAATTTCTTTTTTTTTATTATAGACAAAATAAAAATAAAATAAAATATAAAAACAAACTTTTTATTTCAAATAGTTGCCACAGCAACATAAAAATGTCATATTTGAAATAAAATAAAATTAAAACACTTAAATATTTCAATTCAGTTAGCTGCAACATAACATTTTCATTATTTGAAATAAAATAAAAATAACTAAAATATAAAAAAATCTTAAATATATTTAATTTCAAGAAATCAAACATAAAAAACACTAAATTTTAAAAACGTGAACATTTTAGCTACATAAAAACATTTATATTATTTGAAATTAAATAAGTTAATTCAATAATTTTTTTAAACTTTTTTCAGCTATATGTAATATATATAGACTTTTTTCAGTTAATATTTTATATACAGTTTTTCTTGATTTCTAACACACTACAAACAGTTAATACAGTTCTCAAAACACACACACGTTTCTGATTTATGCATTTATTTATTTGTTAATTCATTGTTTATTACTGTACAGTAACTGAAAGTATATTCCAATGTTTGTTTACTGTATATTTAATATATACAGTATTACTTTTCTCTTCTAGTGCTTTTGATCTACTGTAAGATCTCTTTACAGTAGTGTAATGACGGTAAACATTTAAAGTTTATTGCTGATTTTTACTGTATCTGCACCGCTCTATTTATGTCTATACTGTAAGAGTCATTGACTTGCAAAAGGATTCATGTTTTCAAAATGAGGTTATTGTAACAGTGTTTTGAAGTGACCTCACTAGTGTTCTCTAGGCAGTGAAGTAGTGTAAGTGTGTCATCTGAGGACAATGTTTGAGTTTTTGGTTTTTGACTAAAGTATTTGATTGTGACCTGGAAGTTTGTAGTTTTGGTTCAAATTGGTGTGTAGTTTTGAGATTGTGTTTCTAGTTGATGGTGAATTGTGTGGTAGCAATTGAGAAAAACTGTAAGATGCATGCTGTTGGGAACCACTAAAGCATTTAGTGGCATTGCTGTTTGATCGACTTGTTTTCCATCATTTGTTCGTTTGATTTTCCATCCCGAATCCAGCACAGATTGTGTTTCGCTCATAAACACACACTCAGGTCTTGACCATCTTCTACGACCCCGTCTGCTGCCTTTCTAGAGCCCCGTATCAGTCCCTCCTCTGTTTTTCTCTTTCTTAGTTCCTCCGAACCTGACCGTACCGCGGGGCAAGTCTCCGATGGCGGTGCGGGAGGGAGACACGGTGGAGCTGGAGTGCCTTGTTTCAGGGAAACCCAAGCCCATCATCCTGTGGTCTCGGGCGGATAAGGAGGCGCCGATGCCGGACGGCAGCATGCAGACGGAGACCTACGACGGCGTTCTGCGCATCGTTAACGTGTCGCGAGAGATGAGCGGATCCTACCGCTGCCAGACCAGCCAGTACAACGGCTTCAACGTCAAGCCCAGAGAAGCTGTGATCGAGCTCATCGTGCGCTGTAAGTGCTCCTCAATCCCTGTCCAAATGTCTTCATGTCAATAACAACATGAACGTCCACCCAATCAAACCATTCACAGCAAAAGGTCCCCATCAAGTCTCATTTTACAATTAAAAATCTCAAAATTTCAAAATATACAACATTTATTTTTACTGAAATCTGTTTCAAAATATATTTATTTGAGTATACTGAATATATATATATATATAAAAAAATGTTTTGGTAAAATCTGTTTCAGAATATATTTAGGTAAATATATTTTCTATTAATATATTTGTGAAATATTTTTGAAAATATATTTGTTACATATAAATGTATATTTTAGAACCATTTAAAAATATACTTTGCCCTCCATATCTTTTTTGTCTATAATAACTGTAAACATACCAATATGCCAAAAAATATATATTTTAAAATGTATTTTTAAATATATTTCAAAATATACAAAATTGACCAACAAAACTTTTTTTGCTACTAAAATATATTCAAAATATATTTATGTAAATATATTTTATACCAATATATTTTTGCCCATTGTTTGTTTAATAAAAAAAAAAAAAATGTTTTTCCCTCCATATATTCAGTCCAAGAAAAACATTATTTGTTTTTCATAACGTGTTAAATATATTTGTAAGTATATTTAAACTATACAAAAGATGCTCAAAATATCTTGATTGTGAGTAGTTTCAGTGTTTATTTTTTACTAGGGCTGTTGGGTCAGACTGTAGGACTAGATGTAAGACTGGTTTATTTTGTATTTATTTTTTATAAATAAAATAGAGATTGTCCAGATTTGTGGGTAGGTATCAGTGTTTTTGTGCAAGTAAACAGTTTTACAAGCTGTGCTTTGAATCACCATGAATGAATCTCAAGAGCTACATAATCGCATCCATTATGGCTTGATATTGAAAGCGGCAAGTTGTGAGTCACACGAGGTCTATCCTGTTTCTCTGAATGTGAGTGTGTTTGAGATGTGTGATCAGGAACACGTCCTGTACTTTCTGAAAGCATGTTTGTCAAGGACAAGGAACTGGACTCACTTCAGACGCCGTTACTCCACATTACAGATTCAGTCTTTATCTGACAACACACTGCTTGGTTTGTTGCTTGGCTAGTTTTTAAGCTTTTCAGAGCTGTCTGTCTTAAAACTTTCAAACTTCACTCTTATAAAATTACTTCTATATCATTTGTACATACCATATTTTATAAAGTACAAGTAGCTTTTTTATATTCTGAAATATGCTCTGATTTATATTCCAAAGTAACTTACATAATGTAATTAATGTAATATAACTTAAACAATTCAAGGTTTCTACAGATGTATTGCTCATGTATGTGTGATAAGTATGCAGTATTTTCTTTCAGTTTTCCTTCATTTCATTGCAAATGCGTTTTGTTCGTTTTCTTTATTTTACAAAAGCACAACATTATTTTAAAGGTACGTTTCCTGTTTTGACTGATGTCTATCTTTCTGCTAATTTAAAGAATTATAAAGTTATTTAGCTGATTCCCTGGCTATGCGCTGATGTATGCAGTCTTAAACTCACTCAGATTTGAAGTGAACGTTTAGGCGCTCGGGCTTCAGTCTGTGGAAATCTTCAGGGAGGTGGAGGTGTGTTTGCGGTGTGAAATCACGCTGAGAGATAAAGCGTCTCTGGTGTGACGTTGAGCTGAACGTGTGAACGTGATGAGAATGGCTTTCCTGAGTCACAGCAAGCATCCACGTTTATCCTTCATGCACTCAGAAGAAGTACACTACTGATGATGTGTCCGTTTTCTGGAGCAATCTCGATTTTGTTCATGTCTGGAGATTTAGTGATTCTTCATGAAGATTCATGACTGTGACTCAGATGAAAGCGTTATTATGAATATTTCTAGCATACTGTACACTGTATATACCCTGCTGTTGGTGTGTTGCATTGTAACAAGTTGTGTCGTGTCACTACTAACTAAATAAATCTTCACTTAATAGTGTTCACAAACATCCCAGGGAGTCATTTTATTTGCTTCTTTTTTATGAATTAAATATTAAATACTGCAATTTAGCTCCAATAATTCAATTCATTTTTTTTTTTCCTAAGTGTTTTTATCTCCTAAGTTATTATAAATATATGTGCTCAACTTTTACGCTTTTACCAGAAAAATCTGGTAAATATTCAAAGTTTCAGTTCTGATGAACATATTTTACAATGTCTTCAGTTTTAATAATTTTAGTACTTAAATTTAAGCTGGTTTCCTAAGCAAGATTTGTAATTTCTAATATTTTTTTAGTATTCAAAATGATTTTAACCAAACTAAAACTACCTTTTTTATATAATTGTATTTATTCATATCTTTATACATTTATACAGATTTATTTTATTATTATTTATTATTATTATTATTTCAGCTAGCTTCCAATATATATTTTTTTAAGTTACGTTTTTCATCTAATATTTATACTTTATTTTATCTGGATTTCAGTTTTCCAAACCAATATTTAATATTTTTGGTTTGCGTTAACAGAACTAAATCTATTTTTATATTTATAGTCTTTTTTGTTAAATTTTTTATATATATATATAATTTAAAATTATTTAAATTTAAAAATGTTTTTCCCTCCATATATTCAGTCCAAGAAAAACATTATTTGTTTTTCATAACGTGTTAAATATATTTGTAAGTATATTTAAACTATACAAAAGATGCTCAAAATATCTTGATTGTGAGTAGTTTCAGTGTTTATTTTTTTCTAGGGCTGTTGGGTCAGACTGTAGGACTAGATGTAAGACTGGTTTATTTTGTATTTATTTTTTATAAATAAAATAGAGATTGTCCAGATTTGTGGGTAGGTATCAGTGTTTTTGTGCAAGTAAACAGTTTTACAAGCTGTGCTTTGAATCACCATGAATGAATCTCAAGAGCTACATAATCGCATCCATTATGGCTTGATATTGAAAGCGGCAAGTTGTGAGTCACACGAGGTCTATCCTGTTTCTCTGAATGTGAGTGTGTTTGAGATGTGTGATCAGGAACACGTCCTGTACTTTCTGAAAGCATGTTTGTCAAGGACGAGGAACTGGACTCACTTCAGACGCCGTTACTCCACATTACAGATTCAGTCTTTATCTGACAACACACTGCTTGGTTTGTTGCTCGGCTAGTTCTGAAGCTTTTCAGAGCTGTCTGTCTTAAAACTTTCAAACTTCACTCTTATAAAATTACTTCTATATCATTTGTACATACCATATTTTCTAAAGTACAAGTAGCGTTTTTTATATTCTGAAATATGCTCTGATTTATATTCCAAAGTAACTTACATAATGTAATTAATGTAATATACCTTAAACAATTCAAGGTTTCTACAGATGTATTGCTCATGTATGTGTGATGAGTATTCAGTATTTTCTTTCAGTTTTCCTTCATTTCATTGCAAGTGCGTTTTGTTCGTTTTCTTTATTTTACAAAAGCACAACATTTCACTGTTATTTTAAAGGTACACAAATAAAAATAGAACGTTTTCTGTTTTGACTGATGTCTATCTTTCTGCTAATTTAAAGAATTATAAAGTTATTTAGCTGATTCCCTGGCTATGCGCTGATGTATGCAGTCTTAAACTCACTCAGATTTGAAGTGAACGTTTAGGCGCTCGGGCTTCAGTCTGTGGAAATCTTCAGGGAGGTGGAGGTGTGTTTGCGGTGTGAAATCACGCTGAGAGATAAAGCGTCTCTGGTGTGACGTTGAGCTGAACGTGTGAACGTGATGAGAATGGCTTTCCTGAGTCACAGCAAGCATCCACGTTTATCCTTCATGCACTCAGAAGAAGTACACTACTGATGATGTGTCCGTTTTCTGGAGCAATCTCGATTTTGTTCATGTCTGGAGATTTAGTGATTCTTCATGAAGATTCATGACTGTGACTCAGATGAAAGCGTTATTATGAATATTTCTAGCATACTGTACACCGTATATACCCTGCTGTTGGTGTGTTGCATTGGAACAAGTTGTGTCGTGTCACTACTAACTAAATAAATCTTCACATAATAGTGTTCACAAACATCCCAGGGAGTCATTTTATTTGCTTCTTTTTTATGAATTAAATATTAAATACTGCAATTTAGCTCCAATAATTCAATTCATTTTTTTTTTTTTTTTTTCCTAAGTGTTTTTATCTCCTAAGTTATTATAAATATATGTGCTCAACTTTTACGCTTTTACCAGAAAAATCTGGTAAATATTCAAAGTTTCAGTTCTGATGAACATATTTTACAATGTCTTCAGTTTTAATAATTTTAGTACTTCAATTTAAGCTGGTTTCCTAAGCAAGATTTGTAATTTCTAATATTTTTTTAGTATTCAAAATGATTTTAACCAAACTAAAACTACCTATTTTATATAATTGTATTTATTCATATCTTTATACATTTATACAGATTTATTTTATTATTATTTATTATTATTATTATTTCAGCTAGCTTCCAATATATATTTTTTTAAGTTACGTTTTTCATCTAATATTGATACTTTATTTTATCTGGATTTCAGTTTTCCAAACCAATATTTAGTATTTTTGGTTTGCATTAACAACTAAATCTATTTTTATATTTATAGTCTATTTTGTTACATTTTTTTATATATATAATAAGTTTTATTTTTTCAGTTTTAGTTAAATGTATTTCATGCAAAATAGTTTTTAAAATGTTTTTAAAATCTAATATTATTATTATTATTATATTTAATCTTTATATCAGTTACTGACAATTATTTATAATAGCTAATTATATATTTAATTAGTTGAATCAAAAACTATTTGTCATTCTTATTTGTTTTTTTATATTTCTATTGAACTTTATTTTTATTTTAGTTGTGGTTTGTTATTTTAGCACTTCCATTTAAATTTATTTTAGTTAGATCTCATGACAACATTGGTAACAAACGTTTTATCTAATATCTATATTTTATTTCAGTTTATACGTAATAGTTGTAGTTTTAATGAACAGTAACAGCTCTGCTTTCAGCACATGCAGACTCCATGAAGATGATTGATTGATTGACAGCTGTCAGAGAACAGTGATTGAAGGTTATTGCTGTGTTCCAGGCTCAATATGATTCCTTCTGTTCCCTGCAGTGCTGTAAATCTGGACTGAAATCTTAAGAGCCTCATTTCTGTGGAACGATATTGACCTGAGCGGAAAGATCATAACGTCTGAGTCCAGTAAACATCAGAGCCACTGATTTATATCTGAGCCCAGCTCCTTCAGTGAAGAACAACATCATAAATCCTGTGAACACACATGTCCTGATAACATCTGAACATGCCACTTTCTGGAAATAGTTTGTATTAATAATACAGATTATGTATTCATTCATTCATTTGGTATTATAATATTTATTCATCTTTTAAATTAACTTGAATTTTCATAGTTTGGTTAAATCTGATGTTTTACTCTTTAAAAAAAATTTTTTTTAAGTATTAATTAATTTTATAATTATTATTTATTTAGTATTATATTATTCATATTTAGAATTATCGTGCATTTATATAATTTATATAGTTTTCATTTAACTTTTTTGTTTAGTATTATAGTATTTGTTTTATTTTGATTTAGCTTGCATTGCTATATTTTCAAATTTCATTATAATTTTGGTAATTTTGTTATCTGTGTTTGTCATTTTAATTAGTTTGTTTCCTAAATAGTTTTTTAATTTATTTTTAGTAAAGAACAACAACATATCCTATAAAAATATGGTTTGATGTTTTATTCTGTGAAAAATATAACATAAATTAATAGTATTTACTGATAATTTAATTAGCTTTCATTAATGTTTCAGTTTTCATTTTAGTTATTTAAAAAAAAATTCAAGTTATTTAGTTATGTGTGCTTATTTTATTTGTTTTATTTTTATTTTAAAATAATTTCCCCTCTTTTATATTTCTAAAAAGGTTTATTTTTAGTGAAGAAAACCATTTGCTCAAGCAGGTTGACTCTTTGAAAAAAGTATGAAATAATAAATATATTAAATATTACATCTTTTTTTTATTTAGTACTATAATATTTATTAAAGATTGTATTAGCTTGCATTTTAATTTTTTCCAGTTTAGATTTTTTGATGTTTTAATCATTTTATTTTTATTAATTAAGTTTTTTAATAGTTGTATTTTTTTAAATATATATAAACAGCTTTAAATTATTTATTTTTTTTAAATTACAATCAGATTATGATTATGATTCTAAACATGTTTTTAAGTTTACAAATTCGTAAAAAAAATAAAATAATTTTTTAAAAAATGTATCTACTAAATCTATATATATATATATATATATATATATATATATATATATATATATATATATATATATATATATATATATATATATATATATATATAATTAAGTTATGCTTTTTTTGCACACAAAAAAAAATACACATTTAATATGGATCCAGAATAGATTTACAAAGGCTCGTAGGGGGTGGGAACAGCAGAAATACTAAAATGATCTGTCCTTCTTTTGATTCTGCTTTTTGTTCAGAATAACATCTGGTTACATCTAATAACATCATTTTTTTTCAGACTCAGGAAAGCTGCTGTCGATGTTTTTGCTGACAGACACTGAAATGCATTCATATGTTGTCAACAAACACTGTTTCTCTGTTCATCTACTGCTCCGACTGTTTGTGTGTTTGGAGAAACATCAGAGCTGATGATAAAAGCTGCTCCATTATATGACTGCATTTCCCAGAGAGATCTGAGTCTCTGTCAGATTGAACTGTGTTTGCTTCAATTTAGGAAGAGAAGGAACACGCCGGACCTTTATTAGCCACAGCATATGGCTCTAATGTAGCGTAACCCTTCATACGGCCGGCAGCATTTCTGTAAAAGCCTCGTCCTTGTACTGTATGTTGTTTTTTTCCGGAAGCAAATACCAACTATTTCATTACATCCAGACGGAAAACTCCCACATGTGCATTTGTCATCATCTGACTCACTTCTGCAGCTCTCTCTCTCTCTTTCTTTTGTTTGGCGGTGTGTGTGTGTGTGTGTGAGATGATCTCAGATGTGTTCGTTTAGCCTCTCACACCCGGAGCTCATTATAAATCTGCCGTTTCTTCTCGATGGAGTGAATCTGGAGGAGGATCAGCTCGACCTCTCAGATCAAGAGCTCTGTGTTCATCTTTCCTCCAGAGCCGCTTGAACCAGCTTTATTCAGCTCTTTACTGAAACGCAGAAATTAATTACAGCTGTTTGAAATTAAAAATGTTATTTACAAGCTTTCTCCATGCAGTTAGTGTGGAGCGGCATACTGTGCATCTGTGCATGCATTTAGCGTTTATTTAATGTTTTTATTCATGTCTTCATCATAGTCTGTTGGCAATAGTATACTGACTATAACACTATACCCTATTTATAACACTATACCCTATTTATAACACTATACCCTATTTATAACACTATACCCTATTTAAAGTGGATTCTCATTGTATGCATATGTGCATGTTACTTTACTTTACTTTTCTGATTGAGTGCTTTTTTTTTACTTTGGTTTTGAACTCAAGTTTCATACTGATTCATTTGATCTGAATCATCTGATGTTTCAATTTTATTATTTATTTTATTTTTTAATTTTTTTAGTTGGATTTCCGGTTTTTCAAACCAAACTAAGTGCTAAAATGTTTTGTTTTGTTTTATTTTATTTTATTTTATTTTATTTTAGTAGTTGGATTTCCCATTTCTTAAACCTAACTAAGAGGATATTAAGATTTATTTTATTTTATTTTATTTTATTTTATTTTATTTTATTTTATTTTATTTTATTTAGTGAGATTTCCCATTTCTTAAACCAAACTAAAAGGTAATACAGATATATTTTATTTTATTTTGTTGGATTTCATGTTTCTTAAACCTAACTAAGAGGTAATACAGATTATTTTATTTTATTTTATTTTATTTTATTTTATTTTATTTTATTTTATTTTATTTTATTTTATTTTATTTTATTTTATTTTATTTTATTTTAGTAGTTGGATTTCCCATTTCTTAAACCTAACTAAGAGGATATTAAGATTTATTTTATTTTATTTTATTTTATTTTATTTTATTTCCCTTTCTTAAACCTAACTAAAAGGTAATACAGATTTATTTTATTTTATTTTATTTTATTTTATTTTATTTAGTTAGATTTCCCATTTCTTAAACCAAACTAAAAGGTAATACAGATATATTTTATTTTATTTTATTTTATTTTGTTGGATTTCCTGCTTCTTAAACCTAACTAAGAGGTAATACAGATTTTATTTTATTTTATTTTATTTTATTTTATTTCCCTTTCTTAAACCTAACTAAAAGGTAATACAGATTTATTTTATTTTATTTTATTTTATTTAGTTGGATTTTTCCCATTTCTTAAACCTAACTAAGAGGTAATACAGATTAATTTTAATTTATTTTATTTTATTTTATTTTATTGTTGTTTCCGATTGAGTGTTTGTTTTGTGTCTTTGGTGTGGATGTTCTAGGTCAGTATTTTCTGTTGTTTATGTATGATGTGATGTGTGGCAGCTCCAGTAATGTGTTTCTCCGTCCGTCTCTCAGATCCTCCGGCGGTGGAGCCGGTGTGGCAGGAGGTGCGGCAGGGTTTGGGTCGGACGGTGTCCATGAACTGTCGTGTTCTTCGTGCTCATCCGTCCCGCGTGCTGCGCTACGAGTGGAGGCTGGGCTCACGGCTGCTGCACGCCGGCACCTTCGACTCGCGCGACGACACCGACTACACCGTACGCAACCTGGCGCGGGAGGGCTACGGCGAGTACACCTGTGACATCATCAACGAGGTGGGGCCGGGACGCTGCACCTTCCTGGTGACCGGTGAGACTCCTCCCACTCGACATCACCCTGCGGCAGAGTGCTTTAACTTCCATTTAATCTTTTAGGTTTTTAGACCCGACGCGTCTAGACTCTTTCTCTGCTGTGTTTGGCTCTGTGGTTTAGTGTAGATGATCATGTGCCAGTCGTTCATGAGTGCTCTGCCATCTCTGCCATCTGCTCAGAGCTCCGTCTGCCAGAGTCTCAGTCCAGAGACAGTGCTGATCCGGCTCAGATCTGGCCCGGTTCCTCCCAAAGCGAGCAGCGTCGCTCTCTGCAGGGGTAATGGATCTGCTTGTGTTCCTGCTGTGAGTGAAGAGCTGAAAACAGCATTCATTTACTCTGCAGATCCAAACATGCTGCACATATGAGAGGAGCCTCTGTCTCAAGTTTCACGTCACAGTAACAGAATCATAATCTGAATTCAGCGTTTTATGTATTTCACAGCCATGTTTCAGTGCCTGTTTTTAGACTCCAGTGAATTAAGTCCTTCACAAATGAAAGGTGATTCATTTCACTTGACCAGACTTGATGAAGAATAATAAAATAAAACTTTAGGAAGCCTGAGCTGAAGTAGTTTTAAAAGCTCAAGGTTGTGTAGTCTATCAGACACATTGCAGATAGACAAACATTGCTTGAGTGTTCTGGGTGGTTGCTAGGGTGTTGCTCTGCAGTTGCTAGGGGATTCTAGGTTGTTGTTCCTATGCAGATACTAGGATTTTCCTATGCAGGTGTTATGCCCAGATCACCCTAGCAACTACATAGCAACGCACTAGCAACCACTTAGAGCACCCAGATGTTTGCTAAGGTGTTGCCATGACATTGCTAGGGGATTCTGGACTGTTGCTATGGTGTTACTGATATCATTGTTGCCAGGACATAGTATACAAATAGACAGATAAGATTATAGATAGATAGATAGATAGATAGATAGATAGATAGATAGATAGATAGATAGATAGATAGATAGATAGATAGATAGATAGATAGATAGATAGATAGATGGATGGATGGATGGATGGATGGATGGATGGATTGGTGGATGGATGGATTGGTGGATTGGTGGATGGATGGATGAATGGATTGGTGGATGGATGGATGAATGGATTGGTGGATGGATGGATGAATGGATTGGTGGATGGATGGATGGATGGATTGATGGATGGATTGGTGGATGGATGGATTGATGGATGGATGGATGGATTGATGGATGGATGTATGTATGGATGGATGGATGAATGGATGGGTGGATGGATGGATGGATGGATGAATGGATGGATTGGTGGTTAGATGGATGGATGGATGGATGGATGGATTAATGGATGGGTGGATGGATGGATGGATGAATGGATGGATTGGTGGTTAGATGGATGGATGGATGGATGGATGGATGAATGGGTGAATGGATGAATGAATGGATGGATGGATTGGTGGGTGAATGGATTGATGGATGGATGGATGGATTAATGGATGGATGGATGAATGGATGGATGAATGGATGGATTGGTGGTTAGATGGATGGATGGATTGGTGGATGAATGAATGAATGAATGAATGAATGAATGAATTGATGAATGAATGGATGAATGCATGGATGGATAAATGGATGGATTGGTGGATCAATGGATGGATTGGTGGTTAGATGGATGGATGGATGGATTGGAGATGGATGGATGGATGAATGGATGAATGGATGAATGGATGGATGGATTGGTGGATGAATGGATGGATGGATTGGTGGATGAATGGATGGATTGGTGGATGGATGGATTGATGGATGGATGGATTAATGGATGGATGGATGGATGGATGGATTGGGGGTTAGATGGATGGATGGATGGATTGGTGGATGAATGAATGAATGAATGAATGAATGATTGAATGAATGAATGGATGAATGGATGGATGAATGCATGGATGGATAAATGGATGGATTGGTGGATCAATGGATGGATTGGTGGTTAGATGGATGGATGGATTGGAGATGGATGGATGAATGGATGAATGGATGGATGGATTGGTGGATGAATGGATGGATTGGTGGTTAGATGGATGGATTGGTGGATGGATGGATGAATGGATGAATGGATGGATGGATTGGTGGGTGAATGGATTGGTGGTTGGATGAATGGATTGGTGGATGGATGGATTGATGGATGGATGGATGGATTAATGGATGGATGGATGTATGTATGGATGGATGAATGGATGGATTGGTGGTTAGATGGATGGATGGATGGATGGATGAATGAATGAATGAATGGATGAATGAATGAATGAATGGATGAATGCATGGATGGATAAATGGATGGATTGGTGGATCAATGGATGGATTGGTGGTTAGATGGATGGATGAATGAATGGATGAATGGATGAATGGATGAATGGATGAATGGATGGATGGATTGGTGGATGAATGGATGGATTGGTGGTTAGATGGATGGATGGATGGATGGATGGATGGATGGATGGATGGATGGATGGATGGATGGATGGATGAATGGATGGATGGATGGATTGGTGGATGGATGGATGGATGGATGGATGAATGGATGGATTGGTGGATGGATGGATGAATGGATGGATTGGTGGATGGATGAATGGATGGATTGGTGGATGGATGAATGGATGGATGAATGAATGGATTGGTGGTTAGATGGATGGATGGATGGATGGATGAATGGATGGATGGATGAATGGATGGATGGATTGGTGGATGGATGGATGGATGAATGGATGGATTGGTGGATGGATGAATGGATGGATTGGTGGATGGATGAATGGATGAATGGATGAATGGATTGGTGGTTGGATGGATGAATCGTTCCAGTGTTTTTGGATCCGGTCGCTCATGCAGGGAAACTCTGAGATCTTCTGAAGCAGGAGAGTCGGTTCAGTCTGTTTAAGAGCGGATCAGAGGCCGTCCTGTGGAGCTGGTTTACAGTGATCCGGTCTGAGCCAGAGCCGCACAGCAGAACCAGACTCCTCCGGCTGTGGACATCTGTGGGTCTGGAGTCATGAGGAGACCGGCCTACTTCACCACGAACACTGAGATACTTCATCAACCATTATATAACCTATATTGAATAAGAAATACATATATGATTCTGTTTTTATGAATATTAATACATGTATGTAAAGATATTTTTTACAATAGTTAAATGAGAATTAGTGGGGTCCAACATTGTTGTTTTCATTTCGAAAAATCGCTAGAGAAGATGTTTTTATTTTGTGCATGTAATGTCTATGCAGTGTTGTTTGGACCTCAGTGTTATAATGTGAAAGTTTGGCGCGGTGCAGGGGTAAACAAATTAAATCATCATATTCTCCCCATGTGACCTCATTGATTGATTTTATTTGACTGCAGAAGTGCTCGATCTGATGGATAAAGATGCGAGACGGTTTGATCCTCAGAATAAACATCCAGACAGTGTTGTGTGAAGCGGCTCGTCGCTCTGCTTTGTTAGGTTTTGTTGTATTATGCCGCTTTCATTTAACGCTTGAGTCGTTTCCATTTTAAGGTGAATTACTGATAATGAGATCCATCCGCTCGTTAATGTTATGCTGAGTTTCTATGAAGATAAATCAATAGAGCTCTCAGCGGTGAGACGCATCCTTCTTTCATCCCTCCATCACTCGTCGTTCTCACCCTCATCTCTCCATCCGTCTTTTAATCAGATGATTTACTGTTCTACACATCAAAATGACTTGTGAAAGCCACTCTCATATTAGACACACACACACACACACACACACACACACACACACAGACGAATGAACGGAGGACAGTGTGTCTGATAACATTCTAAAAGAGAATGAAAGTAGTGCATTTTAAGTCAAAATACCTCTTAAAACTTTTAAATTAATTAATTAATTAGTTTATTTATTTATTCATGTGTTTTCATTCATTTATTTAAAAAATATTTATAAATTTATTTGTGATTAAGTTTATTTAAAAATATATATTTTTATTTATAATTTGTTCATTTTTTTACTAATTCGTAATATAATTCATCCATTTATTTATTCATTAATTCATTTTCAATCGAGTTCACTTATTAATTTATTTATTTTTATTAAGTAATTCATTTGTAATACAATGTGATTTTTATGTGTTATTTTTTATTTTTTCATTAGTTAATTACATTATTCTCCCATTTATTATTTAATTTGCAATATAAAACGTATTGATTCATTCATAATAGAAATTAATTTGTGTATTTATTATTTTACATTTATTTATTTATTTTTATATATTTTTTTCATTTGTAACACAATTATATATTGATTGATTGGTGTTAAATAATATAATTTGATTACATTTAAAATGTATTGTTTATTAATAATTCAATAACAATTTATTGATTCCTTTATAATATTATTTATTAATTAATTTACTCATTCATTCATAGTACAATTGAATGTTTGTTTGTTGTTAATTTATTTCTAATAGCATGCACTTACAGATGGATGAGTGTCCTGCTGTGGTCTGTTCACAGTGTTGTGAGTGTTGTGAAATCCATGCTGGACAGATGTGGGCCGGATCTGGGCCGAAACTGCTTGCTGTCTGGGTCACAAGATGCTTTGATGAAGTATCGGACGTCATGTTATTGAAATGTTAATGTAATGTTAATGTAAATAAAAACGGGTGATTTGTGTGTGTGTGCAGGGAAAGCGTATCCTCCGGAGTTTTATTACGACACATATAACCCGCTGTGGCAGAACCGGCCGCGTGTGTACGGATACAAGCTGCAGTGGACACAGATGAACCCGAACGCTGTGGACCGGATCATGGTGTACCGCCTCGGGATACGACAGGTGAGGACTTTTGAAGATTGGTGGCCAATGAGTGTAAATTAGGGCTGAGCAATATGTGAAAAAAGTCTATATATATAATCTATTTATGTATTGTTAAATTAATCTATATTTAATTTGACATTTTATGCTTTTTAATTGTAATTAATTAGTTTTTTCCAGCACATTCTATTATTTTAATACAATTTTCAATAATGTTTTTGTTATATTGCATGTTCGTCAACAGTTAATTGTGTGTGTGTGTGTTATTTGTTCAAACTAAATCTATTTTTGTATTGCATTTATTTGTTTATTTATTTGTTTGTTTTGTTTATATGCATTCTTAATATTATTCATACTCATGTCTTCATCTTAGTATGTTGGAAATTTCTAATAATTTATTTATATTTATTTATTTATTATTTTTATTTTTTTACTTCCTAATTTATTATTATTTCTTTAAATATTAATTTTATTTGTGTTATGTTTATTTATTTTCATTTCACAATTTCATCTTTTATTTATTTTTATTTTTTTAATAATGGTCCAGTGATAAGCATATTTAAGGTTAATCTGAAGACAAGTTTGTGGATGAGAGTGTGTCTTAAACTAAAACCATTGCAAATATAATAGACATAAACCAACAAAAAAGTGAACTTATTTTATTTCAGCTAGCAAATATTTATTTATTTATTTATTTTTATAAAATGCACCATGGTTGCATTTACTTGATTAAAAATACAGTAACATTATGACACATTATTACAATTTAAAATGTCTGTTTTATTGCTGTTATCAAATCAGAATTTTCAGAGCAACCTCTAAGTTGCGTTGTGGAGGTTTTAATACTTAAATTAGCAATTTGTGAGTCTATAAAGCTACTGTATCATATTCCCAAGGCTCTAAATGATCAAACTGTCTCTGATAGTTTAAAGTGTTTTATCAACTCGAAGCTCTTCTAGTGTAACTGTACAAGCGTCCAGCTCAGATCTCTCCTGATTGTGATCAAGTAAAGGTCAGAATAAGGTCAGTAATATCTCCAGATGAACTCTTCCTGGACTGAAGCAGCTCAGCTTTACTTGATTCTCCATCAATCATGTTTCAGAGTCTCAAATCTGATCCTCAGGATCTTTTGAGGAGCTTTACTTTCACTGTTCCTCAGCGGAGGAATGATCTTCACAAGCCTCCAGAACATCTCACATCTTCTGAGGAGCCTGGATTTCTTCAGCTCTCAGTCACTGTGTTATATGTGTGATGATCTGGGTCTGATCTCTGTGCAGACGGGGAAGCAGCGCTGGTGGGAGCAGGAGATTCAGGTGGAGGGAAACATCCAGAAAGGAGAGCTGATCACTCATAACCTGACGGAGCTCATCCGACCCGAGGCGTACGTGGTTCGACTGACGCCCATCACACGCTTCGGAGAGGGAGACTCCTCCACCCGAGTCGTCACGTACAGCGGTATTTACAATTTAAAGTGTCTGTTTTCTGTGTGAATCTGTGTTAAAGTGTAATTTATTTCTGTGATGTGCAGCTGTATTTTCCGCATCATTCCTCCAGTCTTGGAAAAGGTTTTACTGTATATGGAACCTTTTAGGGGTTCATTCATGATTATTTCGTTTGCCCTCCAGATTAAATATTTAATATAATTGACAAACATCAAGACCCTAAAATGTAATTCACATAAATAAGTCACCCAAGAATACTGAAAAAAGCACACCCAAAGTGCATAGAACTAGTCATTTATTTATATTAACAAAAATAATCACTATTACCGAAAGAATGCTACTGTAATTTCAAATATTCAAGTCTTTAAATGTACAAATCAACATTAAAACACCAACCATTTAAAAAATCTCATAAATAATGAAAAAGAGTTTCACCTACATCTACATATTACAATTTATTGTTATATTACATTAATCTATCACTAATAAATAATGCAAATAGGGTTAGAACAACATCAAGTACCTCAAAACTACAAATCCATATTAATATAACTCACAATGGAAATATAGAGATATAGAAGTACTTCAAATCTACAAATGTACATTAATATCACTCATAAAGAATTGTAAAATTGGATCGCAAATCATTTGAGTCATTTCGGGAGTTTGGAGCGGGATCGCGAATCATTTGAGTCAGTTTGGGGATCGCAAATCATTTGAGTCAATTCGGGAGTTCAATGTGGGTTCGCAAATCATTTGAGTCAGTTTGGAAGTTAGGAGCAGGTTAGCGAATCATTTGATTCAGTTCGGGAGTTTGGAGCGGGTTCGCAAATCATTTGAGTCAATTCAGGAGTTCAACGCGGGTTCGCAAATCATTTGAGTCAGTTTGGGAGTTCGGAGCGGGTTCGCGAATCATTTGATTCAGTTCTGGAGTTCGGAGCGGGTTCGCGAATCATTTGATTCAGTTCTGGAGTTCGGTGCTGGTTCGCGAATCATTTGATTCAGTTCTGGAGTTCGGAGCGGGTTCGCGAATCATTTGATTCAGTTCTGGAGTTCGGAGCGGGTTCGCGAATCATTTGATTCAGTTCTGGAGTTCGGAGCGGGTTCGCGAATCATTTGATTCAGTTCTGGAGTTCGGAGCGGGTTCGCGAATCATTTGATTCAGTTCTGGAGTTCGGTGCTGGTTCGCGAATCATTTGAGTCAGTTCTGGAGTTCGGAGCGGGATCGCAAATCATTTGAGTCAGTTTGTCCAGTGTTGGGCAGTAACGGGTTATTAGTAACGCAGTTACTTTTGACAGTAACTTATACTGTAACGCATGACTTTTTAAATAAATTAACTCCATTACCGTTAACATGTGGTGCATTGTCCGTTTCTTTTTAAAAATGTATTAATTTTGACTGAAGTGCAGCCTAACCTGTTTGCAGCAGTGAAGCATTGTGGGATTGGTGGATGCCAACCACTGTAAACACGAAGGCGCACTGTGGGCGTGTCTCCGTTTATTCAAGTATGTGCGGCAGTCATGGCGAGTCACGGCGAGAGCAACATGAGTTTCTCAAAGTGGAAATATGCTCATTATTTCACTTTAGTTGAGCATAAAGACATGGTTCTAACCTAGCCCATGAATTTCCAATCCGGGCGCTCAGATTTTGTAAACCGTACCCTCGGTTTTTAAATCTGTACCCACGAATTCATAATCTGCGCGCACACATTCGCAATCCGTTCCCATGGATTTGTAAACTGTAGCCTACTCACGGATTCATGCAGCAAGCTCCTACGTGTTAACATACAGTTTTAATGAATATTATTATGTGGAATGGGTCTACAGCAAAGTGTCTTAAGTGATTCTCTGTATGTTTTTCTCATACAGGTGAAACATTGTAGAAAACATGCACCTGTCTCTACTGTGGAGTCACCGGCTTTCAGTCAGATCCCTACCATGATAACATAGATTTCATTTTTAAACAGAATTTATATATATATATGTGTGTGTGTGTGTGTGTGTGTGTGTGTGTGTGTGTGAATGAATAATTCAGATTGCTTTCATTTATTTATTTCAAAAAGTTCTGTGTTATGTTGTCCATTGTTGATAGTTTTCATACTTAAGCTGTGAAAGGAACATTTTTAAGGGCTCAACACAACAGCTTTTATGATGCAGAAGCCACTTTAGTTTTTGATTCTGAATATATTATTCAGGTGTTTTGTTATTTATTTCAGAAATCCTTGTGATATACAATATTCAGTTTGTGCTGGTCTGACTTAATCAAAATAGTGTTTAAAAATTACTTTCTGTTTTACTTTGTGTTTGTATAGACCATAACGCATAAAAGCGCATTAATGGGAACATTAAAGAAAGTTCTTTAAAACAGTAACTAAAAAGTTACTTTTAACAGTAATGCATTACTTTTTGGTGTAAGTAATCAACAAAGTAATTGAGTTACTTTTTGAATTAAGTAACTAGTAACTGTAGCTAGTTAATATTTCTTAGTAACTAGCACAACACTGGTGTTGTCATAACGTTCACCTTGGAGATTGAAAATGTTTCTTTTTTGAGACCCCAGGAGCCCAAATTCAGACCCAGAACAATAAAACCCACAGAAGAGGTGGGAGTTCAAAGGAGGAATCTTTATATTACCAAACTGCAGGGAGAGGAAGAGTAGATATAAGTCATGATCTGCAAGATTAACCACAATCTGATGTGCTCCGACCACCTCAGAGAAAACCAGTGTTGAGCTGCTGCAAGAGCTTTTGAAGCACAGCAGCTGTGGTCAGAGAGTTCTCGTGTGTTCTGATTGGTGGATGATGATGATGATGATGATGAGTGGATAAAGACTAGAGCTATCAAATAGTGAGAGAGTGATCTGCTCACCTGGTTATGTTCGTGGATGTTTCGACATGGAAAGCAGTTCGGAATTAAAAATATTGATATTTTATTTGTTAACAACATACTTTTCGTACCCTAATTTCAGTAAATGTTATGAAATTCGGAGTTCAGAGTGGATTGTGAATCATTTGAGTAAGTTTGGGGATCGCGAATCATTTGAATCAGTTCGGCAGTTCGTAGCGGGTTCGCGAATCTTTTGAGTCAGTGCGGGAGTTCAAAAGCGGGTTCGCGAATCATTTGAATCAGTTCGGGAGTTCGTAGCGGGATCGCAAATCATTTGAGTCAGTTTGGGGTTCACGAATCATAGCTGTATGGATAGGGGTTTTTAACTAATTTAGTAGCTAGTTCTAATTACGTTTTCCACGCGTGTTTAGGTGTGATATGTGAACTCGTTTTTTTTGTTTTAAAAATGTGCCTTTTAACAGTATCAAGTGTATTCAAAAACGGAACAAATCGTGCCTAAAAAGTGCAGGCATCTAGGCTAATGTAAAGTTACATGATGAAGTCATACTAGTGAACGTGTGCATTTTGAGTGCGTTCTTTCACTGCATTATTTGGTGTATTCAAATGCATTTATGAATGCATCAGAATGATTACAAAATTCAAGATATGGGGGTTAGAAAATCTATATATTTATCTCATTTTATGTAGTTAATCAATATCACACGTAGAGTGACATTTCAGTTTTTCTCCAAAGATCAGCATGATTAAAATGTGATATTAAGTTACTACAAACAATAATTTAATTACAAATTAATTGGGGAAGTCGTGGCCTAATGGTTAGAGGGTTGGACTCCCAATCGAAGGGTTGTGGGTTCTAGTCTCGGGCCGGACGGAATTGTGGGTGGGGGGAGTGCATGTACAGTTCTCTCTCCACCTTCAATACCACGACTGAGGAGCCCTTGAGCAAGGCATCGAACCCCCAACTGCTCCCCGGGCGCCGCAGCATAAATGGCTGCCCACTGCTCCGGGTGTGTGCTCACAGTGTGTGTGTGTTCACTGCTCTGTGTGTGTGTGCATTTCGGATGGGTTAAATGCAGAGCACAAATTCTGAGTATGGGTCACCATACTTGGCTGAATGTCACTTCGCTCACTTCACTCACTCAAATACAAAATGTTGCAGAATAATGTAATATATGAATGAATAATAGCCTAAAGAACCTTTGTGCCAAAAGTTCTTTCTTGTCATTATAGAACCTGTTTAGCATAAAAGGTTCTTTGGAGTTGAGTAAAGAACCCTATGGTTCTATATAGAACCCCAATGAACCCTTTTTTCTAAGAGTGTAGAAACACATTTGGTTTGGACCAGAAAGAGATGCATAAACATTTTTTTAAAAATCATATTTTTTAGTCAGGCAGCGAAACTGTGATGCTTTAAGACACTCAAAATACACACAATTTATTCATTAAGTTAGTCTTTTATTTAAGAATTTATTTATTATTTGAGATGAGAGGTTTCATGTTCAAGTCATTTTAATCTGAGTATTGGAATGCTCAGGTGAATGCTAACCAGCCATTTAAATCTAAAGCAGAAAGCTCATTGGCTGCATATGCAACATGAACCTGTAACAAGTCATTTAATGCTAAGAACTTCATCAGATTAAATTAATGTTATGTTATGACAGAACTTGGTGATATATGTATTCATTCATACAGTACTTGGAGGGTGGGCAGGGGGTCCCCAACAATCCTCTCAGCTGTCCGACCCGCTCTCTGTAGTATTCTGATATCTGATTTTGTAGCTGAGCCAAACCAGACAGTTATAGAAGTTCTCCTGAATTCTATGGTCATCTTTCCTGTTTTGAGCGTGTTTAGCTCCAGGTTGTTATAACTGCACCAGACAGCCAGCTCTTTAACCTCCTGTCTGTAAGCAGACTCGTCTCCGTCCTGGATGAGACTGAAGACTGTACTGTCTTCTGCAAACTTCAGGAGCTGGAGTAGAGATGCAGTCGTTTGTGTACTGGGAGAAGAGCAGTGGGCAGAGTACATACCCCTGAGGGACACCAGTGCTGATATTATGGATGTTTGACATCTTTCACTGAGTTTCACTAGCTGTAAGGAAGCTGGTGATCTGGTGACAGATGGAGCTAGGAACAGAGAGCTTGGTTAGTCTGTTCTGGGAGAGTATTAGGATGAAGGTGTTGAAAGCCAAGCAAAAGTCCACAAACACGATCCTTGCATAAGTCCTCGATTTGTCCAGATGTTGCAGGATGTTGTCAGCCAATCTAATTTTGTTTGTTCATGCAATGATAATTGTCTTAATTTGCTAATAAAGATATTATTGTTACAGCAACTGAAACAACAAGTACTGTTGTTGAGTAAATTTATTATTTTCAGATTTTCTGGATGAAAAAAAGTAAGCAAAATATAATTTCAGCGTTTCTACTTCATTGGTCTTTCTTTGTTATTATTTGTTATTCCATTTAGGATTTTTTTAGTATTTGTTTTTGTTGTTATGTGTGAGAAGTATTAATTTTAAGGTTAGGTTTGGTGTAACTCAATACATTTTGCTTTTCGAAGAAGTGATTTTAGTAAATTCTAATGAATCCATTTAGGGGTCAGTTTGGAAAAAGGTCATTAAATGTGAATTATAATAATGAATTATTGTTATTGATTGAATTGCAATGTGTTTATTATTATTCAGCAGCTGATCTGATGAATGTTTTAATCTTTTCTCTTCACAGTTCCCATCAATCCTCATCTGAGTGAGTATTTATTCACTATTCCTTCCTTCCTTCGAGAGGGTAAAGATCCTAAATTCTGAAGAGTGTCGCTCCTGCTGGAGTTTAATCAAACCAATGAATATTTATCAATAAACAGCACCTGCTGAATTCTTGTCCTGTGTTATAATGATATGTCCTGACGTTGTGAAGAGTCTCTCAGACACTTTCCACCCTAAAATGCTTAAAATATGAGGAATTTGTACAAGAAACAAAGCCTAATGCGATGTAATGTTACTGATAATGCATCTACACTGATTACATAAGAGTCATTAACAGATTTTAGATATATTCCAAATTTTTTTGTAAGAGTTATGGATAGAGATAAGTCCAAATAAAGTCATATAAGTAAATATATTTAAAATTATTATGATGAAATGCATTAAATCTATGTTGTTGTTCTTATATTTATTTTACATATGAAGAAATAGTTAAATATTTTTTAAATTGAAGTATTTAATATATTTTAGTCCATTCATTTTAATTTGTAAAAATTAAATTAAATTAAATTAAATTAAATTAAATTAAATTAAATTAAATTAAATTAAATTAAATTAAATTAAATTAAATTAAATTAAATTACTCTTATTATCTGATCACTTTGATGATGACGACGGTTTGATGTCTGGTTGAACTAATCCTGCTTCTGCTCGTTCTCAGGAGAGTTTCACTGCAGTTTTGAGGAGGATCCCGTCTGTATGTTCACTCAGGACAAGAACGATGACTTCGACTGGACGAGACACAGCGCAGCCACACGTGACACTAAATACACGCCCAACACGGGGCCCAGCGGGGACCGCAGCGGCTCCAAACAGGGTACGAGCCTCGGACCGGATCAAACCCTGCACAGAACAGACTGTTATCACCACAGAACACATTACGTTATCTAGAAGTTGATATTTGATCAAGAACTGTTTTCTTTTTTTACATATAAATTTATTGTTCTAAAAATGTATTTCATTTTATTATCATTCATTCACTTTCATATGAAAATAGCAATTCAGAGATTTTAGCTTCTTATTTTCTAGTACAGAGTAAAGTCATAGTAGTATATACTGTATGTGTATGTTTGTATAAGTAGTTTATGTAAAATATAGTTTATTATACATTACATATTACTATTACACATTACAAATTTATAATATGTAAAAAAAAAAGTCTGTTTGTTGGGTTATTTTTTAATTATTTGGTATTATAGTAATGAGAAATAGTGGAAGAATTAGCCACCGAAGCTCATGTGTGACAGTATGTGTGTCATGGCTGTGTTTGTGTGGTCCTCAGGTTTCTACATGTACATTGAGACGTCCAGACCTCGAAAAGAGGGTGATACGGCTCGTCTCCTGAGCCCAACGTTCAACGTGGCTCTTAAAAGCTCCTACAGCATCAGCAGCCCGCCGGCGTACTGCTTCAGCTTCTACTTCCACATGTTCGGCAAACACATCGGTAAGAGCGACGGATCTCATTATCACTTCACCAGACACAGATCTGCAGACAGTCTAAACCTCAAACTCTTCTGAAAGCTGTTAAACATCTGCCATGTTTTGTGTTTGAACACACTTTGACCCCTGTAGTGGGGCATGTTGTCACATGATTGACATGCTGGAGTGGATTAGAGCATGTGACATCTGACCCCTACTCTGATCGTGCTCTCAGCTGGCAATAATACTCTTATGAGCAATATTTAATATTTATTAATGTTTTTGTTTGTTTGTTTGTTTGTTTTGTTAATTTATAATTTTGTATAATTATTATATAAAAATTTGTTTATATTCATTTTTGATTTTGTAGAATTCTGTTTAACTTCATTTTTTAATTACTTTTTAGTCATTTAGTTTTAGAAATTAAAATTTCATTTCAGTTTATATTAATTTAGCTAATATTTGTCTTTTATTTTATTTCAGCTTCATTTCAGTTGTTTATTTCACTAACGATTTACAGTTTTCAATAGATTGATAGTTTATTTTAATAATTAAGTTTTTTTAATTACTGAACATGATTTTCATTCCATTTTCATTTTGATTTTAGTGTGACTTTTAATATTATTGCATTTGTCTTTAAAAATTCATTAAATATATATATGTGTGTGTGTGTATATATATATATATATATATATATATATATATATATATATATATATATATATATATATATATATATATATAGGCTTTAATTTAGTAATTTAGTTTTAGTAAACATTTCCAGTTAGTTGGCAATGCAAAATTTCAAATTATCATTATTATTATTTTTATTTTATTTATTTTTTATTTTAGTGTGAATTGTAGTAATTTTGTGTTTTTGTCATTTTTATTAGTTTTTTTTCATATAATTTTATTTAGATTTTATCTTTTTTATTTTAGTTCTACTAATTTAGATTTAGTAATTTAAACAAATTTTATTTTATTTAGTTGCCAAAGCAACATTAAAAACTTTAATTGAAGTTTTAGTGTTTTTAGCAAATTTTAAGTTTTTTACTTTTATTTTTGTTTTGATAGATTTAGTCAATAATGACTATACTGACATTTAAAAGTATTTTTAACATATTTTACCATGTTTAAATTCACAGTTTGTTCCCACTTGCACATATTAACGTTTTAAAGATTAATGAGTGCTTTGAACCTGCACACATAAAGACTGTGATATTTGTTGTACATTGGGTTGAAAAAACAGGTGTGAAAAAGACGAAAACATACAAAAACGGAAAATGTGGTGAGCTGTGATTCTGTGTAGAGTAGATGTTACCTGCGCTCAAGTCACAGCTAATTAATGAGTCTCGCATCAGTTTGTCTGTGGAGATCTTCCTCTTTGCATTTTTTTACTAGATTATATCCCAGAGCTCATGGCAAACACTGGTCGCAGTGGTCACAGTGCTTTCATTAACCGTGTTCCTCATGCCGATAGACCCGATCACGTCCAGAACCAGCACACCTCATTCATCTCTAAACGAGACAGTTTCTCCCTGCAGAGCGGCTGCTGGAATATAACGAGAGACGAGTAGATTTAAGAGGATAAGAGGATATCGCTTACATTAACATGAGGAGAAACCCTTTCATTCCTTTTTAGTGTTCCACTCACGAAGATTGAGTATATTGACCATAATGTCCTGTTTAAGGCAATACACTACAGTTAAACCCAGCTAACAAAATAATGTACATTTTGCTAAAATTTCATAAAAACATTATTTCGGAATGTTCAAACTGTTTCTGAAATGTTCTGGTTATGGAAACAATAACAGAACATTCCATTTGATCATTTTCCAAACATCGTGGGAACGTTACTTTTGAATGTTCGCTGAAAGTTCTGAAGCAATTTGTAACATTTAAAAAATGTTGGGTGGAAGTCCAACTGAAACATTTCAGGAAAAATGTTACATGAACGATGTATAAGAAACATTTTTATGCCAACATTCTTAGAATATTATTAAAGATCAGATCGCTTTGACTGAAACAAACTTTACAAATATGTGTTGGAACTGAAATGGGAATATTTTCTTTCCACTAGCCTGAAAGAAGACATGTTATGGAAGCAAAATAAACCACAAAACTGACCATTCAATGAAAAAAACAGTCATAGAGTCGAGTTTTGCTTTAAGATTTCCACACACCTTTCCAAAGTACCCAAAGCAAGCATGAGTGTTAATTAATCAACCGAGCAGGTAGAAACCAAGTACAGCATGTGTTTGTTCCTGGACTGAGTTGCGCTCTCCAGCTCTTCTGTTGGACGGCACCGAGGAGGTCAGTTGTTAAATTAATTAGTTGTATTTTCCTGCAGGCACTCTGAATGCATTTGTGAAGCAGAAAGGTCAGTCTACTTCAGAAGCCGGTCCAGTCTGGTCTCTCAGCGGGAACCAAGGGGACCGATGGAGACAAGCCAAAATTAGCATCCATCCCACTGCCTCCTTCCAGGTGAGCGAACTGTACGGATAATTCACGTTCAGTATTTATAAAGCATTTATGAGAGGTTTGGGGTCTGTTTTGTAGATTTTTACTCATTGAGGATACATCAAATTAATGAAAAGTGCCAGTTAAGACATTTATAATGTAACAAAAGATTTCTATTTAAAATAAACACTGTTTTTTTAAACTTTCTATGCATCTGTGAATCCTGATTTTTTTTTTTAAATGTATAAGTTTCCACCAAAATATTGAGCAGCACAACTGTGTTCAACATTGATAATAATCGTAAATGTTTCTTGAGCAGTAAATCATCATATTATTCTGATTTCTGAAGATCATGTGACACTGAAGACTGGAGGAATGATGCTGAAAATACAGCGGAGCATCACAGAAATAAAATACTCTTTAACACATATTCACACAGAAAACAGATGTTTACATTAGAATAATATCTCACAATTTTTACTGTATTTTCATCAAATAAAAACAGCCTTGATTAGAATGAGAAGAGGCTCCTGAGATGTTGTTTGTTTGGTTTCCATCACACAGGTGATGTTCGAGGGCATCCGCGGCCCCGGGATCGAGGGGGACATTGCCATCGATGATGTCACTCTCGAGGAGGGGGAGTGTCCTGACCCTCCGTCCAATCGTATGTACCAAACATGCATCTCCATGGTAGCCAGGCTGTAATTATGTGAAGCACAATTCAGGAGAGCTGAGTAATTACACGTGTACAAATAGCGAGAAAGACGAAATGAGGCCAGGTAATGAGCTGGAGTGGACAAGAGCGAATGCGTGAAAAACATCACAGAGATCCTTCTGAGTGCTGTTCATGGAGAAAAGCAGGCATTGACTCTTTCCTCCCCGGCGTTTTTTTTATTTTCTTTTTTTTAGTTGCCATTGACCACCTGCATTTTTTTAATTCACAAAACTTTCATTGCTTGCACAATATTGTGTGGTATGAAAATATGAACAAGGATGCATATTTGTTTTTCAGTCTGGTTCTTTAGAGAGCAATTGGAGATTTGATTTGGAGCTCACTCTGCACCCATTGAATATACCTATACATTTTTTTATAATTAATAAAAGTATTAATGGTATAAATGCATTTTTTTTTTGTAAAATAATGATTGTGCATTAACAGCTGTCAACCATCCCTGTATGCAAATGAGCGGATTCTGCTTGAGAATATATATATATATATATATATATATATATATATAAATTTTTTTTTTTTTTTTTTTTTTTTTACACTTGATTGTTGGTAGGTAAAAAAAAAAAGCTTTTGAACAGAAAGCTTAGAAAAACGCGTAAAAAAAAAAAAAAAAAACCTTATCTTATTCAGATCAATCTTGAGCAGAGTTGATCACATCCAGATTACAAACATTTCATTTGGTAACATAAGGCAGTTTTGATGCAACATAGGGAATGTTTAATGTTCAATGATCGCGTTATTTTACAGATGCATTCGCTTACAAACACGTCTCTTCTTCACCTGTGTTTTGATCACCAGATATTAAATACTCTTTCAGAAGATGTGTAATAGCGCCCCCTCCTGTATAACAGTTAAATTACAGAAAGCCAGAAAATTCCGTGTTTAAAGGGACAGTTCACCCAAAAATGAAAACTCTCTCTTCATTTACTCACCCTTATGACATTCCAAACCTGTATGAGTTTCTAATTTCTGATGAGCACAAAAGAAGATATTTGAAAGAATGCAGTAGCCATTGCCTTCCACGGTAGTTTTTTCAATACTGTGGAAGTCAATGGCTACCGTAAATTGATGTACCATAAGTGATCTGGTTATATGGTTTAATGGTAATCTCTTTCTCTGTGTGTTTCCCACAGCGATCAGAGGAGCGGCTGCACACAGCGTCTCCAGTATATGGCCATTGAGCGTCACGCTGTTTTATACCGTATTCATTGGTCTGAGGTGACACTCCACGTGAGAAGAGACTCCAGACACGTCCCTCAATATATAATCACCAAAGATTCATGCTTTCGGATCGCTTGGAAGGCACAACCACAAACAGAAAAGTAATAACTAATGCTAAAAATAAATTCTCTCGATGTCTGGAACCAACCGAGGGTTTGAGCACTGACCCGAGAAGCACAACGACTACATCGCAATCTGGATTTAATCGTGAATGAAGATTCCCCTTCCCTGTTTTCCATCCTGAGATGCTGTTGTGCTTTGGAGTACTTCTCATCTTCTTCTGATAGTCCCGATCTTGAATTGTTCTGGATTTGGTTTAGATTGGCGCTTTAAAACGCTTTATTCACAACACTGTGCTCACGTTCCCAAGTGGAGAACCTTGCGTGTTTTGGCGTCTGTGATGGTTCGTCATCGTTCCCAGCACCGGTTGAGACAGAGTTTCTGCCGTAAAAAAAAAAAGAAGTGCCTTCAGGTTAAAAAACAAACAAAACTGATCCGTTAGCCTGGCCATCGACACCAAACGTCCATGTTTCTAACATCTCTGATGGGCTATTTTATACTCATTTCCACGATGTTTGGCTGCTGGAGGACGATGTATGGACGAATGTCACGCTCTCCATCCCGAACCGTCATGCTTCTGTCATTTATATACCGAACAATGTGCATTCTGAGAGAAAAATAAAAACACAAAATATTCATAATTATAATAATATTTTATTACTCCATTCAGAATGTGTCTCAGCTTTTACACACGAACTGTGAAAGTCAGTGGTGGTAACTTATCAATGCTTTTAAAAAAAAGAAACGTGTCGAGTTGTGTCTCGTTTCTTCTGATTTACATTCAAATGTTCCGACTTTATTGTCTTTATTTCTCGTCGTCTCCCTTGCATTGCTGAAAATATTAAAAACAAGCAGAAACACGCCGGTTTGTTAACTGTACAACTTGTATATGTAAAGAAGCTCTGATTTATACGAGATGTTTTGTGTACGAGTCAAAGGAAGCACAACATTTAGGATTCAACCGTTTAGAAGCATCATATATGTGAGCGTCCTCCTGCAAAACCAACGTGAAAATAAAACGTGACACTGAAAGCGTCGAAGCTAATTGAATCAATACTACTTTACTTTCGCATGGGCTATTTTTAAATAGATTTTTCACATAATGGTAACATCGCTCATGCAAAGGGTTAAAAACAAAATACGAAAAACGTCAAAAGCTGACTTACAGTCAAAGATGTTCAGAAGTCATTTAAAGTAATAGTTCACATGAAATTGAAAATGTCTGAAAGAACAAGCCGGTGAATAATGAAGCGTGATTAATCTCCTGGTTTTACCGGAGGACGTGACGTCACATATATGTGTTGGCATGATGTAAAAGATTCATTCACAGTACGATGACTGACGCTCGTTACAGGACTTCAGAATCATCCGTCTAACGAATCACGAGTCAAATATACAAGTCAAATCAGCCAAACAGAGTGTCAGAGTCTTTATGATGTAAAAATGAGACGGCCACAAGAAAACAAACCAATACTAATGATGTTAATCAAGGGCTAAAGGCATCTTAGCTTGTTTCTGTGTGAACAAATACTACATGAGAAATATCATTTGAAGTCATGGATGTAATGTGTTTTCTGTTTAGAGCTGGGTTGAATGCATTTGTAATGATTTGCTGGTGAAAACGAGCCAACATTGTGAGTATTGCAATGATTTTATTGCACTTTTTGTTTGGTGTTCGCATATGATTCATTCGAGTGAATCACTTCAAAATGTCCGATTCAACAACTCCTTCCGAAAAGTCATTCAAGTGTTTTATTAAAAATACTATGTACTGCACATAGTATTTAATGTACTGTAAATATTGCTGTTTATTATTCTGTATTGTTGGTAAATGAAAATGATTCACAATCGTTTGTGTTCGTTTAGTGTGGAACTGTTGCTTTGATTGTTTGAATTAGACTTTCAATGGGTTTTACTTTTATGTTTAAACATTTACATTCTGATTATTGTCTGAAAAGTGTTGGGATAATTGCATCACCAGCTCGAATGCCATGATGAAATGTTGATAGGGTAACGATTGGTCAAATTTAACCCTCCTATCGCATTTTTGCATTGGTGAAACGTGAGCTTGTAAAACTTGTAATTTGTTTTGTCTAAAGCCATATTGTTTCTGATTGGCAACTTCTCATTAATGAGGGAATTCGCAAAAAAAATCCAAGTTTACAGTGTTTTACCCCTTTTTAATATTTGAGAAAACTCAATAATTATTGGAAATTTCACATTTTACAACAACTACAGTAAAAACACTATGATGCGAGAAACAATATATATTTAAAATGAGAAATTTTATTTTGATAAACCATCATATTAATTTTTTTAATCATTTAATATGAGAATTTAACCCATTGAAATGAATGGAATTAAATTAAATCCCTTTGAACTTGCAACTTACTCTTCTCAAAAACGACATATTCATTTTCTAACAACGTAAATATTACTCTGGAATTGGAAATTCAAACAAAATTCATTCATTTTAGTTTCATAACCAGACAAAAAATTCTGCAGTGCAGCATAGTAAAATATGGACTTCTTCTCTTTCAAACTCTTTCCTTTATCAAATTTAGTCATTTTAGTCAGATTTTTATTGGGCTGTAGTTCATTAGATACTGTTTATTTGTTTCAGTCTGTTTATAGTGACTCTGTGCCTGTTTATTTAGATTACCAACAGAATTCAGTCCTAAAAGTCTGTGAGAGGCAGGAAAGAGGCTACATTTATTTTACAGAAATAATTTGAGACCGATCTAACTAATAGATGCCAAAATAAAAATGAAAAAAATTCCTGTGTAATCAATTCACTTCCGGGTCAAAAATGACCCGAGCACATAACAATGTATTTTAAATGGTTATATGTCTTAAAAAGTGTTTTTAAAAATCTAGAAAAAAATGAATGATGTGTATTTTAATATTCTTCATCCATGTGAGAAGCTTTTATTTCTGTTCTAAAATCAATGGATTAAAAAAAAATTATGTGCTGCTTTTTATTTTTTTTTATTTTTTTTTACCGATCTGAATTCGATAGGAGGGTTGGGACATTAATGAATGTTCCAGTCAAAACACTGATCAGAGAATAAACGTGGATGTCAGACCTTCCAGAATATCTCATATACAGTATATATTCAGTTCGTCATCCGCAGAAGCGTCGAGTGTTTTAGTAGAGCTGATCTGAAGACCTCGTCATCTTCTGAAGAGCTTTATGGCTGCTTCTCTCGCTCTCACAGACATTTTATCTTAAACCAACACAAGTACATGAATGCAGAAGAAGTTTGCTTTTCTCGCTGACTGCAGGTCAATCACTGGAGTTCAGTGTAAATGGTTTGGTCTGATCTGATGTCCTGTAACAGCCGTTCAGTCATTATACTCGCTTAACATCCAATAATGCTTCCTTTCACTGTATTTCTTTGGATTTGCCATCCATTTCTGTGTCATTCTTGCAACTAATAATGAAAAAATAATAATAAAGAAAGCTATTTTACATCTGTGTTGGTGAAACGCATTGTAGGAAGTCCTTCTGCCTGTGTGCCTGGAGTATTTTGCTGTCTTATTAGACATTATTGAATTTTGCAAGATTTTGTTTTAACAATCTTGACTAGGCAACAAAAACAATACTCAACATTTCTAAATGTAGTTAGTTTCCTTTCATAGTGGGGCATGTTGTCACTGTAGGAGCTGTTTGTTGAGACATTTTAAATTACCTATAAATACCTATATTTTGCACAACATTTAACTGTTTTATAGCTTTTTTAATGTATTGAAGAATAGAGCATTCATGAGATTTAAAAGAAAATAGAAAACATACTAAATTATGAAACTTGATTCAACGTTAAAAAAAATCAATTCAGTTTATTATACTAAATTTTTAACTAGCCGTGTCCTTTGAATACAGAAAATAAAATAGTTAGAAATTAATGAAATATTGTAACTTTAAAAATTAAGTTGAATATTTGAAAATTAAAGTAATTGGGGAAAAAAAGAGTATTTTATTATCATTCAGATACTATAATAGTATTTGTTATTTTTGTAAATATTATATTTTCTGTTTTTATAGTTGATTGTTTTAAAGTGTTACTGTGTTTTTGACATTTTTTTCCCCCGTTTTTTGTTTCAGTTTGAATTATTTTAGTAAATCAAGTTAAACTAATTGAAAATGAAAAATGTTGCTCCAGAAGCTAGCTGAAATAAAATATTATTTCATGTAACTTTTATTTCAAATAACAAAATATTTGATGTTTATATGCCGTGAAATATTGAGAACTTGATATTGCATGTGTTGTTTAGATGATACATCCCACAAAATAATAATTGGAAATGATGTTTGTAATGTGTCTCTGCCCGTGTGCTGTTGAAGTGTTTTAGTGACCCGGAGTCATTATTTATCTGCTGTCTGGATTGGCTTCACATCACACTGAACGCCAGCTGTGTGTGTGTTTGTGTGTGTGTGTGTGTGTCATTGATTTATTGATCTCTCAGCTTCACGTTATTGGAATATGATATTGGGATGATATTTTGACATTATGAAACATTGTTGGAATCATTTGGTTGTGGAGTAACTTGACTGACTTTTCCATTAACAAGATAATTTTCCCAGCAAGGAACAGTGCAGGCAAAACACTAATGCATTGTTTTTATTGAACACATAATAATTAGACCCATCACTTTTACAGTGTTTTGTGAAATTGACTTGCAATTTCTGGAAACAAGCTTCCATACTATGTAGCTTCAATTCATCAAAAGTCTGAGTTCATACGGCTAAATATATGTGAGAGGAAGTTGAAGGAGGTCTGAACCTTCACTTGGGCTTTCCAGCATCTGCAGGTTTATGTTCTGTGATGATGCTGGTTGTTTTTGTGTCCTGCAGATATTGTGTCCTTCATTATGTGTCTCTGCTACCTGTGGGCGAGCGTATCAGTCAGATGAAGCTCATATCCGTTCCTGCGGGTATCTTTGGTCTGAATGTGAAGCTTTGACGCCATCTCAACATCTCTGATCTCCGTCACGTCCGAGCAAGCAGGACTCGAGCCTCAGACGCTCATTAACATGCATCCTGACGTCTCTGGTGCACAGTGTCATTGTGCATTACATTACACTTTCTTTGTGTACGCTGCAAGAGAAAATGCAAAGGATGCAAATGCATCGCATCGTGTTTTTGAGGAACATTCAACATTAGATCTATCATCCGTCCATTAAATGAGGATTCTTCATTTGTGAAGCCATTAAAACACACTCACTCTGAGTTTAACGAATGCTCTTAGGGATTGATGGCGCTCGTTATTTCAATAGTTTCTAAAGTGGATCAGCGGGTGTTTTTCTCAAAGACAGTAAATCAGGACTGATAGTCTGTTCACCTGTACTTTAAAGCTCCTCTGAAAGTCCACAGCATCAATACATCGAAGCAGAACGTCGCTGAGGTCTTAAATCATTACTGTATCCTTAAGAAAAGGACGACTGTGTGTAAATAACAAATAAACACTGGTGCAATATTAACTTCAATACTGCAGTCTGTTCTGATCACCAGTGCTGCATTTATTTGATCAAAAATACAGTAAAAATTATGAAATAGTTTTGTAAAGTAAAACAGCTGTTTTCTGTGTGAATCTGTGTTAAAGTGTAATTTATTTCTGTGATGCTCCGCTGTATTTCCAGCATCATTCCTCCAGTCTTCAGTGTCACATGATCTTCAGAAATCAGAATAATATGATGATTTACTTCTCAAGAAACATTTCTGATTATTATCAATGTTGAACACAGTTGTGCTGCTTAATACAGAAGTTATGATACTGAAAATTCAGCTTTTATCACAGGAATAAATTACAGTTTAACAGAGATTCACATAGAGAACAGCTATTTTAAATTGTAATAATATTTCAATTTTTTTACTGTATTTTGATCAAATTAATATCACCTTGGAGAGCAGACATAAAAAAAAAAAAAAACATTCAAAAATAATTATTATTCCAAACCTTTAGTGTATTTAAACCACATAACTGCATGAAGAGTTTAATTTTGTATTGTGTGTTTATGTGTGTGTCGACCGCAGAGCTGCGAGTGTTTTCACAGACTCTAAGCATTCAGTCTAGCGCTGTGTGTAATCTCCGCCCGCGGTCGTGTGTTTTGTTCCATGTGGGTGATTCTCATAAGAGCTTCTCCAGTCGACTGCCACCGGTTTATACTTCACACCTGAGTGATTGAGTGTAGATGTGTGGAGGTTTGAGTGAACTGGAAGCTCTCGCTGTTCACGCCGCCACAGTCTAAACCTGCAAAATCTACAGTCGTGACAGAAATATGAATCTTTATTGTTCTGACAGCACATCCCAGCTAACAGGGATCATTCTCACAACATGTAAGTAACGTTTACGGAACGTTCTTATAATGTTGTGATGTCTATGTTGTTATTTATTCTTGAATGTTCTAAGAAACTTTTTTTGTTATATCCTTTAAATAATGTTTTAATCATGACAAACTGGACATTTTAGCGTTTTTAGAATATTAAAAACTAGATGAGTAAAGTTTGTAAACAAACGTTGATGTTGGCTTGACAATTCCCTGTGTGAAGGTTTTGAAATAACTTTGAATTCCTTGAAGTTTGAAGATTTTACTAAATCAATAAAATGTTATAAACATGTTCTACATGTTATTAACTAGTTATTAATGAACTTGCTAACATGAATTGACATGCTGTTAACATGTTTTAACACATAACTAGCATGTTTGGCATGCTTTAATATGTTGCTAAGCGAGTAAGTTTAAAACATTTAGTTTATACGTTTTATTATGTTGTTAACATGATTCCGTTCACATCATAGTGTTGAGACTGCATTCGTTAAGATTTCCAGTGATTTATTGGCAGCTGCTGACTCAGGACTTCTATATTTACTTGTTTTCTTGATTTGAGCGCAGCCTTTGACACAGTGTTTTGTTAGACAGCTTGGAGTCTAATGGAATCAAAGGCACTGCCCGAACTTTGTTTCGATCTTATCCAATGGGTTGTACTCAATTTCTACAATTGAAGCAGTTTAAAGCAAAGCCTTCGTATGTTACTACTGGGGTTCCACAGGGCTCAGTTTTGGGTCCTCTCTTATTTATTATTTATCTTTTACCTCTTGGTAATAGTTTTAAGATATTTGGTATTCAGTTCTACATCTATGCTGATGACATAAATGACATAAATACACCGTCGCTCTGCATACTTCCACATGCATAATATTAATCGTATATGTCCTGCTCTTTCAGTTAAGAGCACAGCGATTCTTGTTCATGCTTTAGTCACTTCCCGTGTTGATTATTGTAACACTTTTATGGTCTTCCTTCAGAGCTTCTCCATAAACCTCGGCTAGTACAGAATTCAGCTGAACCAATTATTTGCTAAACTCCTATAAGTGAACACATTACTCCCATGATACCACACTAGCATTGGCTCCCAGTTAAATACTGTATTAAATTTAAATTTTCTCCGTGCAAGGCACTTAATAATCTTGCTCCTTTATACTTATGTGAACTTCTTCATATTTACACTCCTACTAGCACTCTAAGATCATTTTCTGTACTTAATCTTGTTCTCCCTCGAATTCAGCCTTTAGTCCTGTGCCTCCTTATTTATAGAACTAAGTCTTGCCTCAAGACCCATATTTTAAGACAGGCTTTATTTGATTGTTTGTATGCTTGTATTAGGTCGGTTTAGGCTGTGATAAATAGTACTGTTGCTTAAGGTTGGTTGTTTCAATGTACGGTGTCCTTGAGTGCCATGATTGAGTGCCTATAAATAAAATTAAATAATAATAATAATAATAATAATAATAATAATTTAGCATGTTGCTCACATGATTTAGCCTATTGTTACTATATTTTAGAATGTTGCTAGCATTTTTCATCATTTTGGTAACGTTTCAACATGTTGCTAACATGATTTAACACATTATTAACATGTTTCAGCATGTTTTAGCATTTTGCTAGCATGATTTAAAACTTGAACGTGTTTTAGCATGTTGCATATTTTAGCATATTTACAACATGATTAAACTTGTTGTTAATGTGTTTAAACGTGTTGGTAGCATGTTGCTATTATGTTTAAACGTTTGATGACATGATTTATCATGTTAGTATGTTTTATTTGTTGCTAGCATGTTTCAGCATTTTAGTAACATGTTTCAACATGTTGCTAACATGATTTAACATGTTGTTAATGTGTTTTAGCATGTTCCTTGCATGTTTCAGAACATTGCTAGCATGTTACAATATGTTGCTAACATGACATAACACTTTAATGTGATTTAGAATGTTGTTAGCATGTTGCTAGCACGTTTCAGCCCTTTGGTAACATGTTTCAACATGTTGCTAACATGATTTAACATGTTGTTAACATGTTTCAGGATATTGCTAGCATGTTTCATAATGTTGCTACCTTGTTTCAACATGTTGCTAACATGATTTAACATGTTGTTAATGTGTTTTAGCATGTTCCTTGCATGTTTCAGAACATTGCTAGCATGTTACAACATGTTGCTTACATGACTTAACACTCTAATGTGTTTTAGAATGTTGTTAGCATGTTGCTAGCATGTTTCAGCATGTTGCAAAAATTATTTAATGTGTTGTTACATTTTTTAGCATGTTTCAGCATGTTTCTAACGTGATTTTTCTGTTTGTCTGATGTCTGTTTAACAAAAACTGTAAGCTGGTTCACTTGGAAAAGTAAAAGCAACCTGAGTCGGAGCAAAGTTTGGTGAATGTAGAAACTAACTACATCTAGTCTCAGAAGAGAAATAGTTCAGTGAACAGGATTTAGTCAAACTAATAACGCCTATTTAATGCAGCCTGATTCAAATAATGTTATAGTTTGGGAGAAAATAAAGTTAGTAGAACATTATAAGAAATGTTTAAGCAACTTTTAAATAATGTTCCTCTGAGCGAGATGTGCTCTGGGGTTCTTCAGGTGAAGATGCTGAATGTTTATCTGAGGATGTTTGACCTGTGTCCGCTCCGGATCAGCGGCTTACTGAAGCCTGATCCTCAGAAACACTGGAGCGAAACATTTTAATTGTAGCTTGTGCTGCAGATACTGTATGGATTCTCACAGCTGATCGATCTGAACGCCGTATCAGAGATGGACGCCAGGAGAAGAGAGGCTTTTACACAGATATGAGCAGATCTTATTTCGCCCCAAGATCCAATTTTTTTTATTATTATAATTTTTAAATTCATTTTCAAATTCTGTAAACTGATATTTCTACATCTAATCGTGCTTTACAAATGTACTGTACATTTTAAATAACAGAAAAATATTACAACTAAATATTTGATATTAAATATTTAATTTCCTTATAATAGTGACTTGTTTATTGTCTTATATATATACATTTTAAGATTTATTAAATAGTAATCTATTAGTATTACTATTTTAAAATCTCAGTCTCATTTCTTAAATCCAAACTAACATAATGATCATAATTAGTTTAAATTCTAATTTCTGTGCTGCCAAGGAATTTTAAATAGCCTATTAAAATCATCACACATTAAATTCGAAAAGTAAGTAATTTATATATATATTATCATGCTTTACAAATGCATTGTGCAAAGAAAAGTACATAAATAACAGTAATATATATTCTATTTTAAATGTTTAAATTTCTTTTAATTAAATATTTTAATGGATTCATTTTCTTTATTTATTTATTTATATTTTGCCGTGAAATGTAATTTGTTTTAATTGTGCATACAAATATTTTTAACACTTTTTATTTTACATTTTATCACGTTTTAATAAACAAAAAGTACTTTTTTTATCCGGTTTTTCTGCACTGAAGGAGACATCACACAGATTTAAATGTTCACGGTGATCTTTTTTACCAAAATCCTCATAATGAATATTAATATTATATATAATAAATGAATATTAATATTATATATTTTATAGAAAATAGTTTTTGTCTAATAATGATTCATTGTTTTTTCATAATATTTATTTTTCAAGATTTTGTATTTATAGTAATCTGTTACTATTGCTCTTTTAAACTTGTTTCTAAAATGCAAATAATCATTATGGCAGTTTTAAATTATTATTATTATTGTACTGACAGTGATTTTTAAATATTAAAATGATCATTAATTAAATTCCTAAATGCATGATTTATACAAATAATAATGCTTTATAAATGTACTGAGTAATTTAATATATATACAAATATATATTTTGTGTTAAATATAAAAATTTCTTGTAATGTTGATTTATTTATTGTTGTATAGAATGTTTTTTACATTTGAATATTTATGAATATTGCATTTATCATTATTATTCATTTTTTAATGAAATAATAATAAATGCAGTGAATGAAAATAGATGAGCGGTGTGAGTTAATGACACGGATTCACTCCATGTTTCATTGTGTTTAAGCATAAAAGTTTATTTTACCAGAAGTTCACAATGGAAACGTTTGCTGCAGAAACTCTAGTTATTGATTCTCAGATGGTCTCGGGGAACAGACTGCATAAATGCATCATATTGAAGGAATGTTTTCATCTGTAACGGAGTCTAATTGAATGCAAATGAAAAACACATCGCTGGCTCTGATGCTTATGGAGCAAAATCCGTTTTATCGATGATCATGAACTTTATTTATTGTCTGCTTGAATTGCGTTCCAGAAGCTGTGTGCTGATATATCACTGCTGGTATCTGCATTTGAATGGAACTGAGCCCAATTCATCCGGATTTCAGCGCTTCTCAGGTGAGTTTGCATTCATGAGACTGACTTTACAAACGTCTGTCAGCTTTAACAACCTCCTGCTCACGCTGTTAAGAAGCTCACTTTTACTAAAAACTGAAAAGAAAATATCTGCCTTTGAATTAAATTTCTGCCAAGGTATAAAAATACTATATATATATATATATATATATATATATATATATATATATATATATATATATATATATATATATATATATATATATATATATATTAGAATTCTGAGTTTAGAAGTAAAAAAAAAATGTATCTCGCTATTCTGACTTTATGGAATAAAATTTTTTAAGAAAATAAATAAAAAAAATTATGTTTTATCTTGCAGTTCTGACTTTTATTCTCAGAATCATGAGTTTATGGAATAAAAAATAAATATGAAGTTCAATGTTTTTTATCTAACTATTCTCAATTTTTTTCAGAATTCTAAATGTATGAATATATATTTATCTCAATATTCTGACTTTTATTCTCAGGATTTTGAATTTACAAAATCCTTTTAATTTGCAACTCTCACTTTTTCTGAATTCTGAGTTATGAAATATATATATATATATATATATATATATATATATATATATATATATTTTAACTCTTGCAATTCTGACTGCAAGCAGATTTTTGGTCAGATAAACAGATAATCCACCCAAACTCACTGTATTGACTGAATCGGTGATGTTCAAATGAACAGAAACATGTTTTAAAAGCACAAGAATGTGTGTTTTTACACTTTCTGTTGGAAATAAACCTACAAATGTCTTTCTTATCATGATTTTGAATATTAAAGGAAGGATTTCACCAGATAACAGTTTCACCGGAACACGTGAGCGCAGATGCGTGTTTCACATTAACATCTGAAATCTGGCATTGAGTCAGTTTTCTCACAGAAGCAGATTGTCTCAGATTTTCTCCAGAGGATGTGAAATGTGTTTAACAAACGAGTCGATTGGAGACAAGGGACCGAGGGCCGTTTCTCCTCCTATACTACTATCTTCTGTCTTTCATTCTCGTCTCATTGAGTGGATCCTCGTCTGAAGTCAGATAAGACTCTCACATAAAGAAACATGTCTGTTGTGGTGTGAGGCGCGGAGACTTTGAGTTACTGAAGTTGATGAAAGTGTTGTGTTGGCCTCAGGTCGGCCCGCACGCAGAGACTCAAGGAGACTGTTTCTCTACAGATTCCAAGTAATTCTAAATTATGTAATTGTTTAGAAACTGTTCCTTTACAGTGCAGTATAAGAAATCATTGGTCACCCATTAAATATTTATTTATTTCAAAGGTATCCAAGGAGCTGCTCTTGAATGGTTTAGATCTTATCTCTCAATAAGTAAGTTCAGTCGTAATATTGGGGAGTATTCGTCTGTTTTATCTTGTGGTGTTCCCCAGGGATCTATTCTGGCTCCCATTCTTTTTTTGTTATATATGCTACCATTAGAGTCTATCTTCAGGAAACATAGGTTGTCGTTTTACTGCTATGCAGATGACACTCAAGTCTATTTACCCTTAAAACCTAATACTGATGAGTTGGAAACACTCAGGGCCTAGCTATCTGACCTGAAAGATTAGTTATTTTTAAATTTCTTCAATCATAGTTTTTGATTCATCTGATTCTCCTAGTCAAATAACCCTAGGTAATTTAATACTCTGCAAAACCTTGGGTAAAGAACATGGGTTTTGTTTTCAATGATTTGACAAGCAGATAAAAGCATAGGTCAAATCCTGTTTAAATAGCTCATGCATTTTTAACATAAAGGCTACATTACTGTAATTCAAATTATTACAGGACAATTAAAGCTACAGTAGGGAACTTTTGACGCTCTAGCGGTTAATAAACATAACTGCTTGCGTCTCGCGGAAGAACATCGTAGCCGGAACTACTTCTCTCTGTTTATGTCTATGAAGAATCACAAAGGTACTGGGTTACTCTGCCGCGGTATCCCCGAAGCAATCTAAAATAGTCCCAATATAAACACTTATTATATAAATTAACCCTCCAGTATTCGATCTGCTCCATCCATATAAGTTAAAAATCTACCTTTTTAACTGCCAGTTGATCCATTATGAAATGTATTGCACTGTTTGTTTGTTACTGAATTATTATGAAAACTAAATTATTTGTTACTGTATTTAATATTCAATACTTGGTTTTGTTATTTATTGATGTTTTTAACTGTCTCTTGAATTGTTGTAAACCACATTGGTCAACTGTTGTGTTTAATTGTGCTATAGAAATAAATTTAACATTGACATTGATATTTATTTTAAAATTAATTGCAATGCGTATAAAATATTTTAATTAAGAATCCATTGGTAATCTTTATAAACTATTAATTAATTAATTTATTTATTTATTTTCTTTTATTTTTATTTTGAGTTTATCTCACAATACATAATGTGCAATTTATGGATAGATAGATAGATAGATAGATAGATAGATAGATAGATAGATAGATAGATAGATAGATAGATAGATAGATAGATAGATAGATAGATAGATAGATAGATAGATAGATAGATAGATAGATAGATAGATAGATAGATAGATAGATAGATAGATATTAATATCTAAGTTAATAATTAAGTTTATAAATCTCAAGTATAAATAGTAAGCCTAATGTAATCTTTTATTTGTGCATTTCTCACATGTATTGAAACTCACAGCCCTTTTAGCATTTAGAGTTTATCCTCTAATTAATGTTTTACACCTTTGATGTTGCCAAAATCTCCAGTGAATCTCAACTTAAAATAGTCACAAAAGAGGCTATTGTCTGTAAAACAAGGCCTAATTTCAGTAAATTGTCCTTAGACTAATTACAGTGAGGCGGTGTTGTGCAGGAAAATAGACTGATTTCAGATCAATGCTACATCAGGCTACAGTTTTTGTGGTTAATTTCCACTGTGAAGTTTAAATGACCCTGGAATAGAGTTACTGAAATTGATGTTTTTGTTCAATGGTAAATAAAAGTGAATCTGCAAAATCAGTTGAAGGTACGACTCTACAGTGAAACCTCAAAATGAGCCACAAAAATTAATGTTTTGTTTTTATATACTGCCATCATTAGGACTGAAGTGCCAATCAACATACGACAACACGATTCACTTTCATGAAGTCATTTTAATCACATCAGAAAATCAAATGACTGAAAGATGAGCAAATCGGTTTCTAGTGCAGCTCTAATAACAATTCAGACTTAATACAATTCTGAGTATATATCATGATTCTGACTTTATATTTCGATTCTGATTTTAAATCTCGTAATCCTGAGTTTAAATCTTACAATCCTGAGTTTATATCTCACAAGTTTATGGGAAGTCGTGGCCTAATGGTTAGAGGGTTGGACTCCCAATCGAAGGGTTGTGAGTTCTAGTCTCGGGCCGGATGGAATTGTGGGTGGGGGGAGTGCATGTACAGTTCTCTCTCCACCTTCAATACCACGACTTAGGTGCCCTTGAGCAAGGCATCGAACCCCCAACTGCTCCCCGGGCGCCGCAGCATAAATGATGAACACTGCTCCGGGTGTGTGCTCACAGTGTGTGTGTGTGTGTGTGTGTGTGTGTGTTCACTGCTCTGTGTGTGTGTGTGCACTTCGGATGGGTTAAATGCAGAGCACAAATTCTGAGTATGGGTCACCATACTTGGCTGAATGTCACGTCACTTTCACTTTCACAATCCTGAGTTTAAATCTAGCAATCCTGAGTTTAAATCTAGCTATCCTGAGATTATATCTCACAATCCTGAGTTTATATCTAGCAATACTGAGTTTAAATCTAGCTATCCTGACTTTAAATCTAACTATCCTGAGTTTAAATCTCACAAACCTGAGTTTATATCTCACAATCCTGAGTTTATATCTCACAATCCTGAGTTTAAATGTAGCAATCCTGTGTAAATCTAGCTATCCTGAGTTTATATCTCACAATCCTGAGATTATATCTAGCTATCCTGAGTTTAAATCTCACAATCCTGAGTTTAAATCTCACAATCCTGAGTTTATATCTCACAATCCTGAGTTTAAATCTCACAATCCTGAGTTTATATCTCACCATCTTGAGTTTAAATCAAGCTATCCTGAGTTTAAATCTAGCTATCCTGAGTTTAAATCTAGCTATCCTGAGTTTAAATCTAACTATCCTGAGTTTAAATCTAGCTATCCTGAGATTAAATCTCACAAACCTGAGTTTAAATCTAGCTATCCTGAGATTAAATCTCACAAACCTGAGTTTAAATCTCACAATCCTGAGTTTAAATCTAGCTATCCTGAGTTTAAATCTCACAAACCTGAGTTTATACCTCACAATCCTGAGTTTATATCTCACAATCCTGAGTTTAAATGTAGCAATCCTGTGTAAATCTAGCTATCCTGAGTTTATATCTCACAATCCTGAGATTATATCTAGCTATCCTGAGTTTAAATCTCACAATCCTGAGTTTAAATCTCACAATCCTGAGTTTATATCTCACAATCCTGAGTTTAAATCAAGCTATCCTGAGTTTAAATCTAGCCATTCTGAGTTTAAATCTCACAATCCTGATTTTAAATCGCACAATCCTGAGTTTAAATCTAGCTATCCTGAGTTTAAATCTCACAATCCTGAGTTTATATCTCACAATCCTGAGTTTAAATCTCACAATCCTGAGTTTAAATCTCACAATCCTAAATTTATTTCATAATTCTGAACATTACCATTCTGATTTCATATCTCACAATCCTGAGTTTATATATGCGATTCTGAGTTTAAATCTCACAATTCTGAGTTTATTCTGAGTTTAAATCGCACAATCCTGAGTTTAAATCTAGCAATACTGAGTTTATTCTGAGTTTAAATCTTACAATTCTGTGTTTATTTCCTGACTCCGAGTTTAAATCTTAAAAATTGCAAGAGAAAAGGTCTGTTGTGAGAGAAGTTGTGAGAAAAAAAGTTGCATCCTGTGGCAGAAACATGCTTTCATTTCCATTCTAATATTTGTGAAAATAACTATACATTTCTGAGTGAACATGGTTCGTACAGAAGTTGTTTTCACTGTAGTAAGAGCTGAGTGTTCTCTCAGACGGAGGGTTTTTCTCCTGGCGTTTGTCGCAGATGTCCGTGTTTGTCTCCTGAGAGAGCAGCGCACCACGATCGGCCCAGATGTGCCTTTATTCACATCAGCTGTGAGAGGAGGAGTCGTGTAAGTGCAGATCAACATCTGCGTCGCATGAGGGAAACACATCCGATGTGATAGCCAAGCTCTCGCAGGGAGTTTCATCTGTACTGAGCCTCTAATAATGTCTAATAATCCCAGAGGATCGGAGCGAGTCTCACCAAGTTTGCCATTGCTTTAGTATAACACTAATATATAATATATATATAATATATAATATAGGAATTGGTTTTATTTTAGTATTACTTATAACTATTATAGTTATAATCATTATAGTTTATGCTGATGTTTTGAATTAGCTTTTGTTTTTATATTATCAGTTTTCATTTATTTATTTTTGTTAAATTTTTTTGTTATGTGCTTTTTATATTTGTATAAGTTTTGGTTCTTTATAAATATTACTATTTAGATTTAAAGTGTTTTTATTTCCAGTTCAGTGAATTTAGTGCTTCTACTTAAATTATTTCAGTTATACGTCAAGACATTTCCAAAAAAGAAAATAATATATATATATTTATTTCTATTTCACTATTTCTATTTTTTAATTCCCAGTTCAGACTCAGCTCTGTGTGTCTGTAATGCCGCTGTGAACGTTTAGCTAAGCAGTTCATCCATGCCTAATGCCTTTCGCTTAACTCCAAATGCATTGTGGGATGACGATTAGCCATGCTTTGTTTGGAGGAAACATTATGTATGTATCCTGACATTTTCAATTAGACTAAAATCGTACTTTAAAACAAACAATTACAGCAATGAGACGGATCTGCAGTTTCTCAGAAGACTAATGGAGATCACATGCTGTACTCAGATTAATAGTGTGATTATTTCTCTGCTGCATCTGTTGATCAGATCAAACCGCTTTTAAATGTGTTTGACTAAAGCATTTCACTTATGCACATCATTATTATGCAACATTATTACAGTTTTGCTTTTTTTCATTAAATAATTAGTTTAAATGGAATGTTGGTTTCATTTATTGTTACAGTTGTGCTGCACAATATTTTTGTGGAAACTGTGATACATTTTATTTTTCAGCAGAATAAAAAGTTCAAAAGAACAGCATTTTTTTAATAAAAATCTACTGTAACATTATAAATATCTGTACTGATACTTTTGATCAATTTAATGCATCCTTGATGAATTAAACGTATTAATTTATCTTTATTTTAACTGTTTAAAATAAATTATTTATTAACATTTAATTTAGCAATATATTCACATAGAACAGCTAATTTAAATTGGAATAATATTTCATCATTTCACAGTTTTACTGCACTTTTGTAAAGTAAAGGCAGCCTTTAAAACAGAAACTTTAAAACAGAATGTGTGGTAGTATGCATTTTATTCATAATTAAAATTATATGTAAATATATTTTAGTATATTATATATTAAAAATACTTAATTTAATTTAATTTAATTTCACATTGATCTCAGTGACAGAGGTTTGAACCAATCACCTGAGCCCTAAATGTCATGTGACTAATATCTCTGTTGCTCATAGTGACACAGAGCTCAAAGCTTCACTAGAGACATTTATGAATTATAAATATCTGAGTGTGAGTTTGCACAGTAATGTTGTTCACTGTCACTCATTAGCGTGTGATTTATGTCTGAACCTTCATAGGAGCAGCATATTAATCTCACTAGTGAAAGGCTCTCCGCGTCATTATATTCAGTGCACATATTACTCCATTATCTCATACAGCTCCTCTGAAAGCCACAAACATTGATTTATGCTGTTGTCTTTGCAACAGCTGGACGTACCCAGACTCTCTTTAAATCATTCTTAGAGATGTTGTATGTGTGTATGTGTGAGTGTATGTGTTTGCATGTATATGTGACTTTGCATACTGCATTATTATGAAACATTTTGTTTCCATTCTACAATCTCTAGACAATATCTCTGGAAATGGAAAGTGTCATACTGAGTCAGAACGAGATTGTGATGAGAGCCAGATGTTCATGTGGTTAGTAAAGTGCAAATAATGTGGTAAAGTCACGTCAGGTGAAGGGCGGTAACCTTCGTTCCCTGCGGAGAGAATCGTGATGTGGTGCCGTGACCCTGAACTCAGCTCCTCATTAGTGCTCATGTCTCTCTCTCCTCATCATCCGTCTGCATCACACACTTCTCTGACTTACTTACTCTACGTATAAAGTAAAAGAATTTTAAACCAAATAAACTCTCTAGTCTAGAACATGTTATTAACCTTATAAATGCCACTGTGTCATATTTGATTTACAAACTAAGGCTCTAAATGATCAAACTTCACTCGATCTCACTCGCATGTCTATGGCAGACGCTCAAACCTTGTGAAATGAGACGACTTTGTGTTTTAATCCTTCTGTTTGCTACATTTGTTTCATTAGGAGCATAGGAAGAGGACAGGAAGTGATGGAGAAACAGGAAGTGACATGAGCCTGTATTAGTACATGATGGTAGATATGGTAGAAAATATGTTTACAGTAATATATTTTGAAACAAATGTTTGGAAACATTTATTTTTTTAAGACTTTGAAAAATATAAAATAATATATGTTTCCAAAAAATTGTTTCAAAATGTATTACTGTAAACATATTACCAATATTATATATTTTTGGCCTTTTATTTTCATATCTTTCAGAATACATATTTTTAAATACATTTTTTAAAAGCTTTTAAAAATTTATTTTGCCCTCCAAATATCTTTTTTAATCCATGATAATACATTTGCGTGCTACTTTTGAAGACAAACTTTGTTGTCTATAACACGTGCACAAATAACAATTAATTAAACATAATTAAACATTATTAAATCATTATTAGTTTGGATTTCTAGCAGGCTATTCTATTCACATCTGACCAAATCTAGGTGACTGTAGTACTGGAAATGTATTTATTTACCCGTAAAATAAAATTTTAAAGATATTTTGGTGGAAGTAAATATATTAATTTTTTTTTAAATATATTTAATTGTTTACATCTCATATTTAACATTCAGATTCAGAATCATATTTTGGTATACATTTCATTTATTTTAAACCCAGAACATTCCTTTAAAGTGCTTCCACATATGCCTGAAACTCGCAGAATAAACCGTCTGCGTTTGAGTTCGCGTGTTTTTATCCACATAGAAATTACTCGAGAAATGAAAAGTTCCAGAAGGCTGAATCAATCGTTGTCCATCTCCGCTCAGGAAATGAGCTTTAAATTGTGAGGAAAAGGAAGGCCGTTTTTGACAGCCGACGTGCAAATATGAGGCGATAGAATCTCAATGAGGCTTGAAAAAGGGAATGCATAAATAGATTAGAGTGAATGTGGCCACGGCGCACCAAAGCAAATCTAATTATGAAAGCGGCATATCTCCTGATTTAGAAAAGAGCCGGGCTTCAGCCGAACGGATCCAGACACAGGACGACCGTCTCTGACACGTATGTGACGCTCACGCAAGTCAAGAACTAGGGTCTCAGATTTCCATGTGAATAGAATGACCTTCAGATGGAGTTTTACTATGACTATACTATGATGAACAATTCAGTTTTCATTAAACTCAAGGATCTGTTTGACTTCAGATGGACTTAGAGGAACAGTTCAGCCAGAAATGAGCTCATGAGTTCATCTGAGATCAGGAGGAGTTTGTTTCTTCGTCAGATTTGGAGAAATGTAGCATTGCATCACTGGCTCACTGCAGGTGAATGGGTGCCGTCAGAATGAAAGTCCAAACAGCTGATAAATACATAGAGTCTGTAATCCATAATAACACTTCCTCCAGTGAACAGTGCATCTGCTGTTGTCTCTCACAGATTAGTTTAGATCTGTTTAAACGCTGCTTGATCTGTGCAGATTTCTCTCCTGATTCAGACCAGAACACTTTTTCACTGGAGGAAGTGTTATTATGGATTATAGACTCTATGTGTTTGAGTTAAAATCATCTTAATGCTGGATGTGTTTCAGGTTTTGTCTTCTCCAGATGTTCACTGATGGACTGGAGTGCTGTGGATTATTGTGCTGTTTTTATCAGACTCTCGTTCTGACGGCACCCAGTCACTTGCAGTGAACAAGTGATGCAATGCTACATTTCCCCAAACTGGTCTGCGGCATTACGAATTTTAAACTGTGTCCTATCAAAGTAAATCCAGTACAACGTAGAAATATAAACTGATTAATTTTTAGAGGCAGTGCAACAATTCATTTTACAATAATTAAATGACTAACTCAGATGTCGTTCATTTTGCTGGTGGGCTGGACATGCATAATTAAAACAGTCCGGCTTCTTAATGGGTCACGCAATTTAAAACACATTCATAGTGTCCTGTCACAATTACTTGAGCACAATACAATCTGCCATCCTGATTATGAACGCTCACACTCTCTGACTTCATCTGACTGAATATGATCTTATTGCCTTGTTTTTTCAGTACAAACACCTAAACATCCTTAAATTAAAACACAAGTCTCGATTTATGAATGTTTAGATATTTATACCGGAAGACGAGACAGAAATGCTTGTTTCTGAATCATGTTTTGTTGTGGGAGACTCGTGTATGTTCTGAAGGACACGAGAGCGTCACAAACACATTCGCTTTGGCTTTTCAAGGTTGTGATGTATTATTCAGTTCGGAGAAGGTGTGGATGAAACATTTATTTGGGTGAATCTCTTTTCTGCTCCTGTAAACACACCTTTAGCTCTCCAGCGTATGTGAGGAGGATCCAGAGATTGGAAGTTAGAAGAGACACTTTACACTTTTCATCAAAAGGAGAAAAATATGTATTATATGGGAAGAAATTGAATCATGTAAAAAAAATAATAATAATAATAATTTGAAAAATATTTTCTATCATAATTAAAATATTATTTAAAGGTTACTAAAAGGTTTCTTACAACGTTCTTCTAAGTTTATTTACACCTAAAATATAACGTTATTTGAATATTATTTAGAACATTTTATGAACGTTGAAATCTCAACTTTTATCATAATTAAAATTTTATTGTTAAGGTCAAAAATAATGTGTTTTATTAACGTTATCACGAATTATTTTATTAGTTAGTACATGTTTTATATTCCTAACAAAAACCTTCATTTACATGAACTTATAAAAACAATGTGTCTGGATGTTCTCTGACTGCTAAAAATTAAAATCTTTTTTTTATACACTTTTTTTCACTTTTTTTAAAAAAAAAATTTATTTTATTTTTTTCCTAAATCCTCTTTATTCTGGATTTCATTATAATCATTAAATTCAATTCTGAACACTGAAACGTATAATATAACAAAAAAGTATTTTAAAAATTATGTTTTTAAGGTCATAAAAAATATGTTTTTATTCTTTTTTTCCATTTCCATTTTAATTTTTCTGGATTCTGTTTTTATTATTTTTTTATTTTATCCAATTTTAGCAAAAAAAAATACATATCTAATTATTATTATTATTGAATTTAACAACAATTTATTATAATTAATAATCAAAATATGTTTTATTTTTATATATTTATTTATTTTTGTTCTGCATTCCATTTTCCATTACATATTAATAATTAAAAAGCATGCCTAATAAAAATTAATAAAATTAATAAAAACAACTTTATTTACAAATTTGTTATTGTGATTATTCCTTAATATACATTTTTAATTATTAGTAATATATTACCCTCTACTATACAATAGAAATATATTTATGTCACAATTTCTTTAAGTTAAACCAGACTTTTATTTTGACAGGTCGTGGTGAAGAGCTTTGAGTTATATATCTCTCTGCATGTTCACTGCATGTTAAACAGAAACTTGTTGTTCTGGGTGAGTAAATGATGACTGACTAGTACTTATTTTAACTTTGTGAAGGTAAAAGGCAGACAAACTGCAAACGTCTTCTAAAAACACTGCCCGAGTGATTCCTGAGTGTAATGACTGCATGTGTTTAACTCTTAAAGACACGCTCCTCTAATTTCTGGCTTGTGTTTAGAGCAGAATGAGCAGAATCCCGTTGGGAGACACTCGCCCAGGACTAATGTTGTCTTTTGCTTTTATTATTGCACTCAAATTAAAGTGATATTTCATAGTCAGGGCTGTTTTCTGGCCCTGCTTCAGTTCATTCTGTGAAAAAAAGCAGGGAGCAGAAGATAAAAGTGCATCACAGAGCTGAAAACTTTAGTTTGCAGATATTAAGTTGTGCTTAACCGGTGGATCGAAACTAAACACAAGCTACAATAGCAAGTATCTGGACACTAGAATCACACTTTAAATTCTACATTTTAGGTGTACCTGGTGGACATTTCCACAGACTTTGATGATATATATATAGAGGGGGGGGGGTAATGCCATTGAGAAAGTGCTGCACATTTGATGTATAGAGCTGTATTACAGTGTTATTACAGTCGTCAGGACCCTCGTTAAGTCTCCGGCTGATAACCTGATGTGTGATCCGCAGGATAACGATGATCCCGACTCAACTCTCCTCCGGTCACACGGCTAGAGATCAGCCGCAGAGTTTTCATAAGAACTTTCATAAGAGATGAAGAGCGGTACGTGTCGGTAAAGAGAGCGCGGCGCTCCTGAATAAATCATTTCCCATGATGCTCAGTGACCGAGCGAATGCTAACGACTAGCGCTCGTTACTGATGCTGCCTGATGAATGTCAATGATGCTCAGTTAAACACTAAACTTCATCTTTCCTGGGATTCATTTCAGCAGCTGTCGTTATTTCTGATGATATAAACACAGCATACAGTCGTGTAGAACTACAGAAAATCTCCAGTTTAACTACAGACAACGATTCGACAAGACAATCATCTGAACTCACATCTGTTAGACGCGGCTGACGAGTATCGTTTTATTCAGAATAAATCAACCTTTGTGTGGAATATTGTTAAACTGTTTCGTTTACTTGTTTGGTTTTGCAGTGTGTAGTGATGAACATTAAATATCACTGAGATTCTACTTTTTTGTATTTAAAAAGATCTAAAAGACTAAAAGTCAAGAAATAATTGCAATGGATGAGTGTCGAGACATTAAATTAATTAGTCACAATTCTTTTATAATACAAAAATATCATATATGCAAATATATATTAATGTAAATATGTATTATATTATATTTAAAATGACATTTAACAATCATAATATATAGCTTATGTAAACTATGATTTTTTTCTAATTGTTTTTATTAAAAGAAACCTTCATTTTCTGTATTTTTTTATTATGATTTTAATTACAGTTTAATAAAATAATAATAATAATAATAATAATAAATATATATGTATGTTTTCTTTCCATTCATAAATACAGCAGAAATACTGTAAAATAAATAAATAATTATGCTATTTATTTTCAGGTATTTGTGCTGTATTTATGAAAACACTGCTTGTTACCCAATTGTTTATATATATATATATATATATATATATATAAATAGGAATGTTGATATATTAAATTAATTTCTCAAAATTCCTTGAAACTCTATGATCCCAGAAGGGGATATAAATATGATTTTGATTCATATCTTGATTTCATGTGGGAGTTTTAGCATTTTATTTTAGATTATTACTTATTATTTGTAATTAAAATGCATTAATTTAGAAATGTTTTAGTCATCTTGAGGCCCTGTCCCTAGAATCCTGCGCTTCTGTACCTTGAGAGAGTTTGTGTGAGCAGAAAGGTGAAGTAGATCAGGTTGACTCGGAACGGAGCGGAATCTGCTCTTGAACCCTAAGCAGGTCGCAGGTCGCAGGTCACAGGTCGCAGGTCGCGTGCCGTGAATACAGAGCAGACTTATCTTCGGCCATCAGCTCATCGCCTGCAGAATAAAACAAATAAATCATGCTTTCTCTGGATCTCTTCCAACGTCCAATCAGCTGTCTACATAGGGAGCTCCCTAACTAGACAGCACTGAACTGACAGCGCATCTCAATTCTCACAAAGATGTGTTCTATGTCCTCACGTCCTTCCCAGTTCATTCTTTCAATGCAGTTCTCAGAGAGAACACGAGTCCTTTCTCGGGCCGGAGAGGATCATGGGAAATCAACACACAGACACTTACTGGAGGCCGGCTCTCTTCACTTCTCCTCGTTTATTTCCCATCCCATCCCCTTGATAGATCGCGCCATCAGTGAGAAATAATTAACGGCGCTCCAGAGGCCAGTCTGACTGAATGCAGCATCAGTGAGGGGTCAAAGGTCGACTGCTCTTAGCAACATTGTTCTAAAGTCTAACCGAAGTCCTTTCAGCGTTTACACCTCGGCAGAGATTTCAGTCTGTGTTTACTGCAGTTGTTTTCTGTGTGTTATCTCAGAACATCCCAGCTGAACACTTCTGTTTCTTAGAGTAGGTCAGAGTAGAGAAAATACAGTAACAAATTAACTGATTCATTTAGAATTAAATCTACCTAAAGAAACTGTGACATTTGTGACCTAAAATTACATAGCCTTCTACATTACATCTGCCGTTCAATAAAGACAATTATAATGTTAAAAGAATCGGATATTTGTAATGGTAGAAAAATTCTGACATTTAGAACGTATTAAAAAACATTTATAATAAAACTAATAATACTTCTGACATTAATAATGTAAGAAACGACATTTATAATGTTAAAAAACATAAATAATGTCACAAAAGACATTCATGATGTTATAAAAGACGTTACATAAATTCTGAAATTTATAATGTAACAAATGATATTTATAATGTTACAGAAGACGTTACAAAAATTCAGACTTTTACAACATAAAATAATACATTTATGTTACGAAAGACATGCGTTCCGAAAATTCTGACATTGATAATGTAACATAAGACATTTATAATGTTACAAAACTTCCGACATTTCTAATGTAACAAAAGATCTATAATGTTACAAATTACATTTTCTTTCCACACTGGCAGATATTTGTTCTTGTTTTCAGGCATAAACGCTCTTCATTTTGGTTGATTGTTCAGAAGATAATCTTTAATATCTAAAAGACCTAACAGTTTCTTTGACCAGTAAATCATCATATTTCATGATTTCTGAAGATCATGTGACACTGAAGACTGGAGGAATGATGCTGAAAATACAGCGGAGCATCACAGAAATAAATTACACTTTAACACAGATTCACACAGAAAACAGATGATTTTTTACTGTATTTGTGATCATATAAAGCTGGTTTCCTGGAAGCCAAACTCTGCCCGGCTCAGCTCTGTAATCTCTGAGAGCTGTTTAACCCTGACGGTGAAAAAGCTTGAACAGAGGACTGTTTCAGGGAACACACAGTTCTGCCATTTCTGATGTGAAATATAATTCCTCCCCATCCAGAGATTGTTTTCTTATATTATTCAAGTCTCATATCAGAGCAGACCGATTCAATTTAGACCCAACATGATGGATTCTGAAGATCTGAGGAGATTCTTTTAACCCTGCGTTGTTTGTCCTTCTGGAAACAGACAGCAGCTTTAAATGAGGATCAAACGGATCAGATCAGAGCTGATTACAAAAGCATATTTTTTCATACGAAATGAAACATTATTTTAAATGTTTATTCTTTAAATTTCAAAGAGCGTTAAAATGCCTGGTTGCAATTTCAACATTAAAGGTCTAAAAAAATGTTTCTTACAACGTTCAGTCAAGTACAACATCATACAAATGTTTTCTCTCAATGATACGTATATCAAATATTAATGAAGTTATAAAAACATTCCATAAACATTCAATATTAGGCTTTTTTTTATAACTTCTGATCAATTCCTTGCTGAAGAAAAGCCTTGATATGAGTGTGAATCTACTGCCCTCGTGTGTGTGTTCATGCCAATGACATTTATAATATTGGATTAAAAACATGGGAGAACTGTTTAAATTACTAAAATGTAAATATTAGTATAGACTCAATTCAATTAATTGTATAAACATTTAAATCTTTTATATGGTTTTTATTTGCTATTCTTCAAACATGATCTGAACACACTTTAATTAAGAGATTTTACACACAGGCTATGAAATAAATGACATATTAATTTCCCAGACAGGTGATTTATTTTCATATAAAACATCAATTAGATGTGAAGAAACTTTCTTTCTTTTTCTTTAATTTACAAAATCAAGACACGAGAGCTTCATCTGTCACCACAAATATGAAGATTTTAATACGCATTATTAATATTGTCTAATCAGTGAGTCTCTTGCTGAAATACTGCACTAAATAATCAAGTACTTGTTCCCAGTTCGGTATTAAATAGGTAAAAATTATATGCATTTTAATACATATAATGCATAAATTGATATATAATTTAATTTATGTATTGTATATATTCAAATTAATGTGTATGTTATTACATTCATATTTGATATATTAATACATATTATATATAATAATAATAATAATACATTATATTTAAATAAGTAAAATGATATAAATATGAATGCAATACATTAAATAATATACTTTATTTAATCATATATATATTATTTTCGTTTATTAAATTTATTAATATGTTAACTGCACGTATAGATTTATTTATTAATAATTAATAATATAATTGCAAATAAAATAGGATACAAACACTGATCTAGATCAGTGGATACAAGGTAACCATGGTAACAGTGGAGAATAATGGAGAAGGGTCTACGCAGCTCTGACTGCCGCTGTTCCTTTAAGACGCGCTGAGCGCTGATTGGCTGTTCACCGGCACGTGCTGTTCATGATGGCGGCGGATCCAGAACGAGCGTGGAGCGACGAGCAGCTCAAGAGTGAAGAAATACCGAAAAGAGAGCTGATCACATTCATCCAGGAGAACGCAGCGCACTCGGTAGCGTTACACTTCTACCGCATTCACCGCTAAAAGCTCCCGGTGTGACGCTCAGAGTCACGGAGTCACGCCGCAAAAGCGCATGCGTCACATCTGTGAATATACTCATGCGTTTATGTCGTTTGAATTAAAGGGGTCGTGTGACGTTGCTAAAAATAACATTATTTTGTGTTGTTGGTGTTATGCAATGTGTTTATGCGGTTTAAGGTAAAAAAAAAAACATTATTTTCCACATGCGGTAAATTATTGTTTCTCCTCTAAGCCCCGCCTTTTGAAACACGTGGATTTTTACAAAGCTCATCGTTCGGAAAAGCTAGGTGTGCTCTGATTGGCCAGCTATCCAGTGCGTTGTGATTGGCTTAATACCTCAAGCGTGTGACGGAAATGTTATGCCACTCACCATACTGTGATGCTGTGTAAAACCCAGTACAAACGAGGCAGTTGTTGGATCCAGTGTGGACATAATTACTGATTATTATGACTTATACTGTCTTTTTACATGTTGCTTTGCATATCGCCCTGCGTAAACATAAAATCTGCATTTGTGAACCGAGAAACGACAAACAACAAGCGCTACTCTACACTGCTCAAAACACAGGTTTAATTCATCTGTCATCATTTTTCTCAAAGTTCTTTTTATTTTCTTTATTTCCAGTTTCTATCTGAACACAAACTTCTTGGAAACATCAAGAATGTGGCAAAAACAGCCAAGAAAGAGCAGCTCATCGAGGCGTATAACCAGCTGTTTGAGAGCAAGGTAACAAACACACTCAGCTTTGTGCATGTGAATTATATTTCCATGATTGCTGTGTTTTTCTCAGAGGTTTAAGGGCACAGACGTGGATGCCGTGACTGAAAAGGTTCAAGCTGCTAAAATCAGTGATATTCCCAAAGAGATCAAGATGGAGCCAGTGGATGAGGTACGACAAGCATCATTAGAACCTTTCTCCTGTTCACTCGTCACTTGTCAATAATTGATTGTTGGTTGGTTGATCTTCAGGGGCCTCCGAAGTTCACAAAGACCATCCTGAAGAAAGGAGACAAGACTAACTTCCCCAAGAAAGGAGACACTGTGAGCTGCTGGTACACGGGGACACTGGAGGACGGGACTGTGTTCGACAGCAACATCCCTGCTAGTGAGACACGCGTGCAACACATATGCCACGCTAACCTCAACAAGACACGCGACGCGCTAACCTCAACAACACACACGACACGCTAACCTCAACAAGACACACGACGCGCTAACCTCAACAAGACACACGACGCATTAACCTCAACAACACACACGACACGCTAACCTCAACAAGACACACGACGCGTTAACCTCAACAAGACACACGACGCGTTAACCTCAACAACACACACGACGCGCTAACCTCAACAAGACACACGACGCGCTAACCTCAACAAGACCCACGACGCGCTAACCTCAACAAGACACACGACGCGCTAACCTCAACAAGACCCACGACGCGCTAACCTCAACAAGACACACGACGCGCTAACCTCAACAAGACACACGACGCGCTAACCTCAACAACACACACGACGCGCTAACCTCAACAAGACACACGACGCGCTAACCTCAACAACACACACGACGCGCTAACCTCAACAACACACACGACGCGCTAACCTCAACAAGACACACGACGCGCTAACCTCAACAAGACACACGACGCGCTAACCTCAACAAGACACACGACGCGCTAACCTCAACAAGACCCACGACGCGCTAACCTCAACAAGACCCACGACGCGCTAACCTCAACAAGACCCACGACGCGCTAACCTCAACAAGACCCACGACGCGCTAACCTCAACAAGACCCACGACGCGCTAACTTCAACAAGACCCACGACGCGCTAACCTCAACAACACACACGACGCGCTAACCTCAACAAGACCCACGACGCGCTAACCTCAACAAGACACACGACGCGCTAACCTCAACAAGACACACGACGCGCTAACCTCAACAAGACACACGACGCGCTAACCTCAACAAGACCCACGACGCGCTAACCTCAACAAGACACACGACGCGCTAACCTCAACAAGACACACGACGCGCTAACCTCAACAAGACCCACGACGCGCTAACCTCAACAAGACCCACGACGCGCTAACCTCAACAAGACCCACGACGCGCTAACCTCAACAAGACACACGACGCGCTAACCTCAACAAGACACACGACGCGCTAACCTCAACAAGACCCACGACGCGCTAACCTCAACAAGACACACGACGCGCTAACCTCAACAAGACACACGACGCGCTAACCCAAGACACACGACGCGCTAACCTCAACAACACACACGACGCGCTAACCTCAACAACACACACGACGCGCTAACCTCAACAAGACCCACGACGCGCTAACCTCAACAAGACCCACGACGCGCTAACCTCAACAAGACCCACGACGCGCTAACCTCAACAAGACCCACGACGCGCTAACCTCAACAAGACCCACGACGCGCTAACCTCAACAAGACCCACGACGCGCTAACCTCAACAAGACCCACGACGCGCTAACCTCAACAACACACACGACGCGCTAACCTCAACAACACACGACGCGCTAACCTCAACAAGACACACGACGCGCTAACCTCAACAACACACGACGCGCTAACCTCAACAAGACACACGACGCGCTAACCTCAACAAGACACACGACGCGCTAACCTCAACAAGACACACGACGCGCTAACCTCAACAAGACACACGACGCGCTAACCTCAACAAGACACACGACGCGCTAACCTCAACAAGACACACGACGCGCTAACAACACACACACGACGCGCTAACCTCGACACACACACACACATGTTAACCTCGACACACACACACACGCTAACAACGACACACACACGACACGCTAATCTCGACACACACACACGACACGCTAATCTCGACACACACACACGACACGCTAACCTCGACACACACACACACACGACACGCTAACCTCGACACACACACACACGACGCGCTAACCTTAACACACCTTTAGAAGAAGCATGTCCCAAACTTTATATTTCTCATGATTATTTGAAATCGCTATGGAAGAGAGGGGCGGGGTCAGCAGAGCTCATTATCATTTAAAGAGACTTGCACCGGAACTAGCAAAGCTGCTTTTGACGGGGGTGTAGTTTTACACGATTATTGAGGAATTTTACGCAGAGTATGTTACAGACATTTCATGATGACCCTAAAGAAACAAATAAACTTGTGGAAAATGGGACTCCTTTAAAACATATTAAAAATTATATTTAATATTAAATATATAATTCACCATAAGCTAAATCTGTTTTTTGTTGGGTAATCAGATGATAGTTAGTATAAATGCTCTTTTATTTGATTTTTGTTTTTCAGCTGCAAAGAAGAAGAAGCAGACCAAACCTCTGAGCTTCAAGGTTGGGATGGGGCGAGTGATCCGAGGGGTACAGCACTTCATACTCTCTTATCATTTAGTAGTTTAATTATTATTATTTTATCTTTAGTATTTGCCTTTTTAAAGTCTATACAGCTTTGAATTAAGTTTTATAATTTATTTTATTTTAAAAGTCTGTTATCAATTTAATAAAAAAAGTAATTTAGTTTTTAGTTACTATGCTTTTTTTATAGTTTTCATTTTAATTAGTTTTAGTAATTTAGTTTTTTTGTCATTTTAACTATGTAATTAGTTTTTATTTTTCTAACTACATTATTTTTGTATTCTATTTTCATTTTAAAGTTTAGTATTTTAGCTATAATTTAATTTAAATTATATGATATATATATATATATATATATATATATATATTCATATATATTCATTTTAGTTAAATGTATGTAGTATATTCTAGTACAAGTCTAGTTTAAGTTTTATATTTCCTATTTTTATTAATTTAGTATTTTTCTACAAGATTTTTTATATTCTAATTTAATTTTAAAGGTTTAGTAATTTAGCTGTTTTGATCCTTTTTATTTGTATATGTCTGTATAGTTTTTTTATAAATTTGAAGTTAGATTTGATTTTTATATTTTGTTTTCATTTGTTAAAAGTTTTGTTTCGTCATTTATATAATTCTTTTTAACTTCTGTAGTTTTTGAATAAGATTTTTTATTATCAGTTGATTTATTATTTTTAGATTTTATATTATCATTTATCGTTTTTAGTACTTTAGAGGGGTGTGATGGTTGTGTGTCGTTGACGCGCGCGCGTGTGTGTACAGTGGGATGAAGGGCTGCTGGTGATGAGTAAAGGCGAGACGGCGCGGCTGGAGATCGAAGCTGAATGGGCTTATGGGAGGAAAGGCCTTCCTGACTCCAAGTATCCTTCAGTATCTGTGTGTGTGTGTGTGTGTGTGTGTGTCTGAGACGTTCTCCTGCCTTAACCTTCCTCTCAGAATCCCTCCCAACGCCAAGCTGATCTTTGAGGTGGAGCTCGTCTCCATCGATTGATGGATGAAGCTGTTCATTACATCATGATGGAGATTCTTCAGTCTGACAGGAAAACTTTTCTGACTATTTTTGCATGATTGTAAAGTTCCAATAAAAGACAAACCCTGAACAAACCCAGCTGTGTGTGTGTGTGTGTGTGTGTGTGTGTGCTCATAAATATATACACATTACCAGTCAAAATTTGGGATTAAAGAATATTAGTATAAATCCTCATATTATTCTGATTTCTGAAGATCATGTGACACTGAAGACTGGAGGAATGATGCTGAAAATACAGCGGAGCATCACAGAAATACATTACATTTTAAAGGATATTAAAATAGAAACCATTATTTTATATTGTAATAATATTTTTGAAAGATTACAGTATTTTGGATGAAATAAATGCAGTGTTGATGAGCAGAAGAGACTTCTTTAAAAACATAAAAAATCATTCTGATCCCAAACTCTTGATCGGTAGTGTGTATATAATTATTTATTTTAAATTAATATTATGTCTCTGTCTATAGATATAAACTAGTAGAGATAAAAAAAAATATTTAAATATTAATTCATCTCTGAAAAAATAAAATTGTTATATTTACAAGTCATTTGCTGTTTTATGTATAAATGGAATATATTAAATTAAATTTAAAATATATAAAAGCATGCGTTTGAAACTACATTGTTTTCATAGATGTATATAAAGAGCGCGATTTTTTTTGTGTGAGTAAAATGAATTGCATATTTACAGAATATCTTTAAACCTATCAAATTGTTATATTTAATTTGACCCGTTTGTTTTACATATAGTAATGGATCATATTTAACATGCAATTAAGGAGTTGCTTGTAACCTCCTCCAGATGAGAATAATTAGCACAAGTCAAAGTTTTCTATTTTAATCAGTATATTTCTGCACCGTCTCTTCTCTTATTTGATCCGTGTCCTGGTGTTCATGTAAAGCAGGAGTCTGTGGCTCAGAGTTCAGAGAGAATCTTTATTATGATCAGTTTCTCCGAGCGAGTCGAGCTGGTTTAGGAGTTGGCGTTGGGACCCTTCTTCTTTCCGAAGGTGGGCACCACGTTGACGAAGCGGCGGTTGTACTGGATGCGACGCTTGGCCCGGCCCGTCTTCTTCTTCTTCTTCTCCTGTTTGTCCACCTGCAGACGGACAGAACCACGGTCAGACCTTCTGTCCCACACTACAGCAAACACTCGTTACTAAAGGAACCACTGACTTACTTTGGGAGTCTGTCCTCTTACTTTACCGGCGCGAGCCAGAGATCCGTGGACTTTACCTGATCGACACAAACACAGACACCAGTGAGTGGAGCCCTGTCAAGCTGTAAGCTCTTCTATAGACCGCTGAAGTCCAGTCAGTATAATCAAACACAGATGAAGCTGTAGAACCATCTCAAAGATGATCAGAAGAAACGGACAGCACCTGAGCTAAATACATGCGTCACAGCAACGGGTGTGAATACTTATGACCATGTGATATTTCAGTGTTCCTTTTTTAATAAATCTGCACCAATATCAACAATTCTGTGTTTTTCTGTCAATATGGGGTGCTGTGTGTACATTAATGAGAAAAAAAATTAATAATTTAAATGATTTTAGCAAATGGTTGCAATATAACAAAGAGAAAAATTTAAGGGGTCTGAATACTTTCCTTACACAATATATATATATATTTACTTTTTATGTATTTTTGGTAAATATGTAAAATCGATATGATTAATTTATTTATATATATATATATATATATATATATATAAATTAATCATATCGATTTTACATATTTACCAAAAATACATAAAAAGTAAATTTTAAATATGAAAACATTTACCTTTTTTATTTTATTATTATAATATTTTATTTTATCTACAAAAGTGTAGAATTGTGATTACCTCCCAGGAGTCTGGCGGTCAGCTCGATAGTGCAGTGCTCGGACACACCACAGTCCAGAAGAGAGACATCGTCCTCCAGAGGAGATCCAGCCAGAAGAAGAACCTGCTCGTCCACAGACACACCCTCCAGAGCCTGCACATGAGCCTGCACACACACACACACACACCATCGTCATACACACACACACATCACAACCTCAGCAGACTCTGCTCACAGCTGCGAGAGCGGAGCGGCTCACCTTGAGATCACGGACGGTCTGGAGTCCAGACACATCGAGTGTGTGAAGAGTCTGAGCGCGCAGGAACAGCTGCATGATGAGCTGCACACACACACACACACACACACACACCATATCAGCTGCATCAATCGGTACATCTTACAAAATTAAAGACTCTTCAATGTTCGTTGTAACAATTTTAAACATTATTTGTAACCATTTCAAGTTATTTGTAACAAATGTTAAACAATTTTAAGTTAAAAGCAAACATTTCTGAACATTCACAAAACATTAAGTTAAATGTTAAACAATTAAAAGGTTAAAAAAAAATTTAAGATAAAACCAATCATTTTTAAATGTTGAAAGCAACATTTTAAAGCTAAATACAATTTTAAGTTAAAAGCAACTTTGAGTTTAACCAAATAAAAAGGTAAAACTACTTGTGTTAAAAACTAAAAAGAATATGTTTAACACAGCCATTTTAAATTGTGTTAAAGTTAAAAGCAAACACTTTTAAATGGTAAACAATTTTTTAAAAGATAAAAGCAAAACTTTTACGTTTTATACCCAACAGTGTTCTTCAAGTAATTATGTTAAATACATTTTTTTAATGCTAACTGCAACAATTTTAAACATTATTTGTAACCATTTTAAGTTATTCGTAGCATTTTCAAATGTAAAACAATTTTAAGTTAAAAGCAAACAATTCTGAACGTTCATGCAACAATTTTTGAAGATAAATGTTAAACATTTAAAAAGGTAAAAACTTTTAATAAAAACATTTTTAAGTTAGTTACCCTTTTAATGCTGAATGCAGCATTTTATGAAAGCTCGATACAATTTTAAGTTAAAAGCAACTAAGTTTAACCAAAAAAAGGTAAAACTACTTGTGCTAAAAACTAAATTTTTAAAATGTTTAACAGCCATTTTAAATGGCTCAAGTTAAAAGCAAACACTTAACTTTTAAACTAAGTTTTTAAGTTAAAAGCAACTTTTGTTTTACGTTTTAAATACCTAACAATTTTATAATGCAACTTTATAATTTAAACTTAAAATGCAACACTTTTAAATGTTAAGTGTAACATTACAGTATTAAGAATCAACACCGAGACTAAGGTTTAATGCACAGAAATGATTAACCGATTCTTTCGGTGTTTGTTGAACGGTGTATAATCAGAGTTCATGAGTGTATTCCACTGAGCTATATTATATTATATTATTATTATAATAGCTCAGTGATGTGTCGTCAGCGGCGGCGCGAGGGAAGCACGCGGAGAGAGACACAAACACACAGAAGCGGCTCGTTCTCACGGATTTCTGCTCGGGATCTGATCGTCAAACACGGTAACGGTTGTCGCAGCGGTTCATGCAGCATTAACGCACATTAAAGCCGTTAAACGCGACCGAGAAGTGATTTGATCACCGGGCCTTACTTCGGATGATGCTCTTCGATCCACAACCGGATGAGGAAAGGACAGCTCGCATGCGCGGAGCGAGGAACTCTGGGAAGAGTCTGACCACGTGACCGTGACGTCAATGGAGACCTCGCCAAAAAACAAATGGGGTTTTTCCATAAACTTCTGGATTATCGCAAGAATAAACTCTGTGTTCAACCATAGTTCGTGAAATATACACGCTACATTAACTTTCTCATATAAACCGGAATAAATACAAAACTGAAACGAGACACTAGTAATAAATAGTCTATTGAATAAATCATAAATCATAACTAAAGGACACATAAAATCACGCATTTCTGTATTAACTAAATGTAATCGTACCATATCCAGACCCTCGTTCACTCTGCTGTTATTAAATACACACTTCCGTACAAAAAAATGTTATTTTAGCTTAGCTTCTTGCATTTCAGGGCAAATATTTTTTTTTTTTTAATTAAACCTTGTCGAACAACAATATAAAATACAGGGAACTATTAATTGGTTATTCTAAAAAAAATATTTATATATTTTTCTTTAACGGTTTTTTGCCTACAAAGTGACATCATAGTTCCACCACCACTTACTAAAAAATTTAAAAAAAATTATATTATACACGAATTTGCCACTTGTGTGCACAATATATACATATATATTTTGTTTTGCGAAAATAGTATATACATGAGAATAAACGAGCAAATGTCCTACATTTTATAATAATTCTACAAATAATAATTTTAGACCAATAAAATAAGGATGATTGGTGTGAATTATTTTAAAGGTGCTTTGTGCAACTGTCTTTCAGAAGCTGCATGATAGATTATATTTAAAAAGTTTAATATAAATAAATACACAAGACTATATCTGTACACATATGTAGGATTTTTTTTTTCGAAAGCAACATTTAAAAAGAAAAAAAATATACATAATGCATAATTTACTGGCATTATGTAAATATATATATATATATATATATATATATATATATATATATATATCGATTACTAGGGAAATCAATGTATCTAATGCAATTTGTTTTTAAAGATTATAAACTGTAATTTTTGTGCAATTTTGCCAGTTCACATAGGAACTTTAAGCAAATATTATCACTTTAATCTCAAATGCATTGACAATTAAATGTATAGTATATCGTTATACTTTTTATGCATAGTTGTTTTTGTGCAAATATAAAAATAAACATTTAATAACTTAATTCAGTGGCAAAAATGGACATAATGGACTGATTTTCCCTTCTACAGGATCTTCATGATTTACATTAATGACAGCAGACTACTGAACAGCACACAATAAAAATCACTCGTTCAGACAGGAAGGAAGTCAATCTCTTTATTATGAAACCAAGGCAAAATAAAAAACATCATGTCACGTTTCTCTGAAAACAGGATCACACAGAGAGGAGATGATCTCATTAACAAACCAAAGGAACACACAGTGTGTGGCTGGAGACGATGAATGTAGAAGCTGAAGCACACGGCCGGCTCCGTTATGTTGGAGGAGGAGGATAGTACTGGTTATACTGACCGTACTGACCGTACGGACCCCAGGAGTTCTGACCGCCCCATGAGTTATACTGCTGGAGAGAGAACACACACACACACACGGTCACGCTGAGCACACACACACACACACACACACAGACAGAGACACACACACTGCAGGACTGACCTGGTACCAGTTGTTGTAGTTGTATCCGGCGTGATTGTCCTGCATGTCCTGCATCATCTGACCCGAGGCTCCTGATTGGTCGTCTGTCCGCTGTCTCTTTGAGTCCGACTCCTCTGATCTACAGACGACACACATCCGTCTCAATGATTCACATCCTCTAACCAGCGCTTCAATACACGAATCCACTAATGGAGTCACTGTTACACACGGAGCCACATCTCTACACTTGATTAAAGTAGATTAAGATATTTATACATAAACGATGGGTTTATGACGTGTTTCTGCTCTTCCTGTCCCTCACCCGTTTTCTGCTTTCCTCTTCAGCGACTCCTGCTCCGTCTCCAGTCTCTGATGCTGTTCATACGCCGACACCAGGCTGAGAGAAGACAACAGAACCTGTCAGAGCAGCTCTGCTGAGAGAAGCACAGCCGTCTGAGACTCAGATCATACACTCACACGTTGATGTCGCTGCCGAAGTCCTCCAGGAACTCGACCCTGCGCTGAGAGAAGGTGAGGCGCTGCTCCAGAGACATGGGGCTGTTCAGCGCTCGGTCGAAGCAGGCCAGGATCTCCGTCTCGTTCTGCTGCACGTCTCCGCTGTACTCCAGCTCCAGCAGGTTCAGGTACAGCTTCGGGTTCGTCTGAGAAACACAAACAACCTGATGAGACAACGGCTGAGGCTGCTAGAGTTCAGTTCACTTCTGTGATTCAACATTAAAACCTTGCTTCATTCAGACGATGTTCTGTTTGTCTTTGACACTCTTGGGTTTCCTGTCAAAACTATTGAACACATAATTATGCGTACAGAAACTGCTCAATTAAACTCTTCATCACTACTTTCTTGGTCTTCAAGGAATAAAACAAGTCAAAAATCAATTAAATGGCACAAATAAAGTGCAGGACAAAAGCATGCAATAACTGCGGCAGCTTTAATATTTGAAACGATATTATGACAAAGTTATCGCTTTCCATTTTTAAACTGATTTTTTTTTTTTGGTTCACTAGAATGAGACAACATTTTAATACTATTATTATTTTTAAATGATACACTATTTGTCTTTCCATCACAAATCAAAACAATGCCGTTGTATTTTGAAACATTATAACTAATCTAGGGCTGACACTAATAGGAATGTATATATTTTAGATATCTAATGTCTTTAATGGAGTCTCCTCTGTTCATCAGTGCTGTATTTATTTGATCAAAAATACAGTAATATTGTGAAATATTATTGCAATTTGTAATATTGTTTTCTAATCTTATTGTACTTTAAAATATAATTTTTTCTGTGACACAGCACTGAATTTTCAGCATAATTACTGCAGTTAGGATTAGGGTTAGGGTTTTATGATCCTTTAGAAATCATTATTATCAGTGTTGATACTGTTGTGCTGCTTCAGATTTTTAGGGAACCTGTGTTTCTACTTAAAATGAGTAGAATTTATTCAAAATAGAAATTTTTTCTAACAATGTAAGTGTCAATTTAAAATTTTTTTTGTTAATTTACTGAAAGTAAAAAATCTATTTTAATTCAAAATAAAAAAGTTTAAAAATGTATCAAAATAAATTACATATATATATATATTTGATTTTTTTTTTTTTTTTTTGAATATATAAAAAAATAAATATTAGTTAAGATTAAATGTCCATTTCGCATTCAGACAATTAAATATTTTTTGTTAATTTACTGAAAGTAAAACAATATCTTTATTATAATTCATAAAAAAAATATAATCCTTTAAAACAAAATGTATACATTTTATAAATAAAAAAAATAAAATGCATAATTAAATATGTAAAATAATGATATTACAGTTATGAATCTAAAATCTTTGTTTCATGTTGGAAGTGAACCCGCACCTCATCCTTCTCGACGGCGTCCAGCAGCACTTTCTTGGCCTTCCCGATGCTCTTCTGCACTTTGAGCAGCTGTCGGGCCAGTTTCACAGCGTAGAAGGACGCCTCGCTGCTGTTCTTCCCGTTGGAGATGGCATCTGTCAGCAGGGCTTCTGCTTCCTCCATGTGTCCGTGCCGGCGCTCCAGACTCACCCTCCTCATCCTCACCGTCGCCAGACCAGGAACAGCCTCCTCCATCTCCCTCAGGATCCTCCGCGCCTCCTCCACGCTGCCTGAAACACATCAACACACATCAGACGGATAATACACTTCTTTACTGTGACCAGTTGGACGGCACGTCTCATATTTCACCTTGCTGCTCCTCAAACGCGGCCCAGAGCAGGTGCACGGTGGGTTTCTTGGGCAGGTGGATGGTGCAGGCCTTCTTGAAGATGTGCCGGACGCCTTCCACGCTGTAGCTCTCCAGATACTTGGCGTACTTCACAAAACAAGAGAGAGACAGAGAGAGAAAGAGAAAGAGAGAGAGGGAAGAGAGCACATAAAGATTGAGCTTTCGCTTCACATCCCCGCAACTGCTGAATTTCCATTGACAAGATCGTTTTGAGAATTTCTGTTTTAAACCCATCAGCACCTTCATGGAACCAATAAGATAAGTTTCTGTAAGGTAGAAGGAGACGGAGAGGTGCAACGTAGTTGGCAAATGCTGCGGTCAAATCTTGTGTGGCAAGCAGGCCATCCCCTAATATAACAGATACAGTCAAATATCAACGTTACACACAAAGAGTGCAGCAAGAGTTACTGTGGAAGTGATGAGGGAGGTCAAAGGTTGGAGAGAGGGAGCGAGCGCGAGCGGCTGCAGCGTGTAACTACCTTGATCCAGAACTCCTCATAGAGAGCGCAGGCGATCAGACAGCGCTCGAACAGAACCACCACACGCTCCGGCGTCCCGTTCTCCAGCTCGAAGTCCAGGTACTCCCTCCAGTTGTTCAGCTGCGTCTTCTCCAAGGCCTTGACGTGGAAGTACGGACGCTTGATCTGTGGAGCGAGACCGGCGTTCGTTAGAAAACCAAAAGAACTGAGTTTCGATAAGACGCATGCATTTCAATTCTGCTTAGCGATTCACAAAGTGATTTAAGATGATTATAAAGGAGACACTCACCCCTTCCTCGAAGGCCCAGCGCTTGCTGACTTCGTGCTCGTTGTGGTTGAACACTTCCTGGCGGGTCTCGATCACCTTATGCCTCATGTTCTCGATCTCCGTCACTCTCTGGAGAGCAGAACACAGCGTCCTGAGCATCGCATCGCAGGAGCAAACACTTTATCTCGTCTGATGTCCAGCTACGCAAAAGGTCTACGTCACCATGAGTTTGACAGAAACAGTACGGTTTGCACACCCAGTGAATCAGCTCTGGCCGGTGATGGGACGGTGGCATGCCGTCACGAGCCCGTCCCACTTTAAGCCCAAGTCCCTGATTGGATGCCAACCTCAGGTGTTCATTGGCTGCTAACGGAAAGACACCTCTTCAAACCTGCACACGTGTCCAGGATCAGACGCCGTACCCTACCTCTGCCATGTTTTGAAGCCCGCGGATGACAGACGGCGTTCTTACCTTGGCTGGATCCGGCAGGTCGTCTGTTCCCGGAGGAAGCTCTTCTCCCGGAGCGTCGTCTCCGTTGGGCTTGTTAGCGTTAGCCAGCTCCACCCGCAGCTGCACGAACTCCTCCTCAGACAGGAAGTGCTTGGGGTTGTTGCTCTGGACGTGCTCTTTGAACCTGAACAGAGAAGGTGATGGTGTTTAATCAGTGGGAAGCCTGAAGGCGTATCGGAGCAGATATCTGAAGCGACGCTCACTTCTGGAAGTGCTGGGAGTACAGCTGCGTGGGAATACACAGGATGCGGTCGTACACGGCCGTGACGTTGGCCAGCTTCCCCTGCTCCGTCTCCCAAGCGATGTACGCCTCCCACAGACGGTCGGAGCGGAAATCAGTGCCGCAGGCCAGAACGGCGTGCTCATAGGACCTGAAGGAACACATGGACTGTAAGCCAGTAGATTCGGGCATTAAATCATCGTATTGTTGTTTGTTAAGCGCAGCACTCACGCTCGGATGCGGTTCTCCGCCTCGCCGTCACTAGTGTCTTGGTTCTCTCGCAGGAAGGTGATATAGTGAAGCCACAGGTCCACGCTGAGAGGAATGGCCTGCAGACCTCGGCGGTAAACCTGCGTCAGGAAAACACACTCAAATCATGATGCTTTGTTTTTAAATGTGTGTTCTTGTGACTTTATTGCGCCTTGCTCAGTCCTGAAGTCACTGAGACCCACCTCGTCGGCCATGTGTATGTATCCGTGCTTCTTCTCGATATCTGCATACTTCTTCCAGTAGCCGTAACAGTAGGGGTAGTGCAGGAAAAAGGCATCAAACGCCTTCCTCGAAGCCTCCAGGTGGTTCTGAAAGCAGAGAAACGCTCATGAGCCACTGATGAACGTCTGCATGTGACTGCTTTAAAGACACTCACCTCCTGCTCAACATACTGCAGAAGGTACACCCAGCCGTTGAAGTCTTCAGGGTTGTCCTCCACAACCTTAAAGAGCCGCTCGTACTCCGCAGGAAGCCCGGGATCTTGTGCGGAAGCTGCGTCTGTCGCCGGTTCCACCGCTTCCGAGGTTTCTTTAGGAGCGTCCTCCAGCTCCATGTTGGAAGGGCTCTCCGAGTCGCCGGCTTCGGGCTGCGTCACAGCGTCCGGCTCCGTGTGCTGTCCGTTGGAGATCTCCACACCGGGATCTGGAGCGCTGGCCGTGTGGTCGTCGTTCTGCATCTGAAGCGGTTCTGAAGCAGACGTCTGCTGGATCGGATCATACTCGTGGGGTTCTGGGTTCACCGTCGGCTCTGTGACGTAATCGACCCCCGGGACCTCCATAGCAGGAGCGTCCCCGTTATTCTTGTCCAACATCTCGGTCATGAGCTCACCTGAAAAACACACGTCAACATAATCATCTCACAGACTACAGCGAACATGTTCATCAGATTTTAGAAACACTTCTAGAAGGAGATAAAGCCTTTTCAGTAAATGTACACTGCTGTTCTAGTTTGGGATTGGTGTGATTTTTAAAAGAAATAATCAGAAATGTTTCTTGAGCAGTAAATGATCACATTATTCTGATTTCTGAAGATCATGTGACACTGAAGACTGGAGGAATGATGCTGAAAATACAGCGGAGCATCACAGAAATACATTACACTTTAACACAGATCCACACAGAAAACAGATGATTTACATTAGAATAATATTTCACAATTTTTAAGAGTTTTTTTATTAAATAAATGCAGCCTTGATGAGCCGAAAAATACATTTTCTGATCAGAAACTTGTGGACAGCATTGTCTCTTAATATCAGGATGTTCATATATTTCTTCAGGAAAACAAATAAAAAATACTGAGAAATATGCAGTTCATGCAACATTTAATGCCATTACAAATGTAATGAATCGAAGACTTTAAATTGCATAAGACCTCTTTAAACACTGTAAAGCTGCTTTGACACAATTAGTATTACATAAAGCGATTTACAAATAAAGTCGATCTGACAAACGCAAAGTTGTGATAAAGACGCCTCAAAAATAATCCAGTCGTTTACAAATGCTCATAATTGCGTCTAAACTGCATCTATTTGTTAGACTTCGCACTGCTAAGGGTTATCATGTGTTTGGTCTGTGTAAACACACAGAGGAGGAATAATGGTTGTATATTACGTTTGTGTCGCGTTTCCTGCTCAAAAGACACTCGATGATTCGTCGAATTAACATTAGTTTGTGAACGTACGCGAGTAATTAATCAAAACACGCTCGCAGTGCCATGTCAAAGGCGAATTCGTTTCAAAACCAGCACAGCGTGTTATTACAGTATGAACACGGTCTGGTGTCGGCCTGGTCTCTTCACGCGTTAGCTAAGATGCTAACTAACCGACGCCGCTCATTTACCACAGAAACAAACGCACGCAAATGCGGGAAAACTACGGCGGGAAAGATACTTACCAGAATCGTCCATGAAACTGGAATCAAACGGCAGATATTTTCACAACTTATTCGAAGTTTAATGCGGTTGATAACATGTGGTCCAATGGCCGCGTTCTGTCGCATTCAACAACCGATGCGTCGAGCCGAGAGAAGGACACGAGTGTCTGCGCATGCGCACCGCGCTACGAAACTCAAAACAACCGTGACGTCATTTCTGGTTACAGCCTTATAGACATATAAATACGTCGTTACGATGACCATTGCTACAAAAAAAAAAAAAAAAAAAAACAATTTTAAACTCATTATATGTTGTTTTAATTTTCCCTTACTAAATTATACAGTTACTGATGCTATGGACTGTGGGATTACTAACAGGTTATTAACAAAAATCTGTCTCTAAACCTCTTTTCTCTTTATTAAAACTTGATCTAGTAGCCTACATGATAGAATCAAATGTTTTGCAAACTCCGAAACCCCGATCTCAAATGATTCGCGAAACGCGCTTCGGAGTCCCGATCTGAATCAAATGTTTTGCAAACTCCGAAGCCCCGATCTCAAATGATTCGCGAAACGAGCTTCGGAGTCCCGATCTGAATCAAATGTTTTGCAAACTCGCTCCGAAGCTCCCGATCAAATGATTCGCGAAACGCGCTTCGGAGTCCCGATCTGAATGTTTTGCAAACTCGCTCCGAAGCTCCCGATCAAATGATTCACGAAACGCGCTTCGGAGTCCCGATCTGAATCAAATGTTTTGCAAACTCGCTCCGAAGCTCCCGATCAAATAATTCGCGAAACGCGCTTCGGAGTCCCGATCTGAATCAAATGTTTTGCAAACTCGCTCCGAAGCTCCCGATCAAATGATTCGCGAAACGCGCTTCGGAGTCCCGATCTGAATCAAATGTTTTGCAAACTCGCTCCGAAGCTCCCGATCAAATGATTCACGAAACGCGCTTCGGAGTCCCGATCTGAATCAAATGTTTTGCAAACTCCGAAGCCCCGATCTCAAATGATTCACGAAACGCGCTTCGGAGTCCCGATCTGAATCAAATGTTTTGCAAACTCCGAAGCCCCGATCTCAAATGATTCGCGAAACGCGCTTCGGAGTCCCGATCTGAATCAAATGTTTTGCAAACTCCGAAGCCCCGATCTCAAATGATTCACGAAACGCGCTTCGGAGTCCCGATCTGAATCGAATGTTTTGCAAAGTCGCTCCGAAGCTCCCGATCAAATGATTCACGAAACGCGCTTCGGAGTCCCGATCTGAATCAAATGTTTTGCAAAGTCGCTCCGAAGCTCCCGATCAAATGATTCACGAAACGCGCTTCGGAGTCCCGATCTGAATCGAATGTTTTGCAAAGTCGCTCCGAAGCTCCCGATCAAATGATTCGCGAAACGCGCTTCGGAGTCCCAAAAAAATAAATAAATAAATAAAATAATAAATAAATAAAATACCTAGACGCCTCATTAGCCGCTCGACCGCACGTCAACGTCGCCGCCATATTGGAGCGGACAACTCTCATAACTCTCACATCAGGAAAGAAGAAAACAAACCAGAATCATAGACAGATTGGATACCTACAAACCGTCACACGATAATAAAAACAGATCTCGGGGTGTTATCTTTCACAGGTAAGACTCAGCTGTTCTTTCTCGATGTTTTTTTGGTCATTTTTAACATTATGTTGACAGCCAGTGTCAGACTATTAATAATAGATAGCGATATCGCTAACGTAGTTATCAGTGAAAGCTGAGACTTCATAAGAATTCAAAGTTTAAATGAATTCTTATTACGTTTAAACTTATATTGCCTTTTAAATAATGAACTAAATGGTGTTATGAGCACAATATACAGAGTGAGCCCTTTGACTGTCTAGATTAATGATGGAGCTAAAGCTTCTCTCTTTAATTTCACTACCCTTACTTATTTACAAAGATGAAGTAGTAACACTTTAGAATACTAGTCCTTTAGTTAATGTTAGTTAATTCATTAACAAACATGAACAATATATAATTTTTACATTTTATTTTAAAAAATAAATATGTAAAATAAGCACACACAGTTACACTTTTACTCCTAACTAGTAATTTCCAAAGCAACCAACTATGTGTCATTGTTGTTAACTAAGACTGAAACTACTAAAAACAGTTTTCTGTAATTGAAATAAAGCTAAAGTAAAATGATATAGATAAATCGTGTAAGCTACTACTAAATATTGTAGAAACTATACGCCCCGATCAAATAATTCGCGAAACGCGCTTCGGAGTCCCGATCTGAATCAAATGTTTTGCAAACTCGCTCCGAAGCCCCGATCAAATAATTCGCGAAACGCGCTTCGGAGTCCCGATCTGAATCAAATGTTTTGCAAACTCGCTCCGAAGCCCCGATCAAATAATTCGCGAAACGCGCTTCGGAGTCCCGATCTGAATAAAATGTTTTGCAAACTCGCTCCGAAGCCCCGATCAAATAATTCGCGAAACGCGCTTCGGAGTCCCGATCTGAATAAAATGTTTTGCAAACTCGCTCCGAAGCCCCGATCAAATAATTCGCGAAACGCGCTTCGGAGTCCCGATCTGAATCAAATGTTTTGCAAACTCCGAAGCCCCGATCAAACGATTCCCGAAACGCGCTTCGGAGTCCAAAAAAAATAAATAAATAAAAAATAAATAAATAAAATAAAATACCTAGACGCCTCATTGGCCGCTCGACCGCACGTCAACGTCGCCGCCATATTGGAGCGGACAACTCTCATAACTCTCACATCAGGAAAGGAACATGAACAATGAACAGTACATTTATTACTGTATTTGTACATCTTTGTTCATGTTAATGAAAATACAGTTTTTCATTGTTAGCACAACTTTTGATTTAAATAATGCATTAGTAAATGTTGAAATGAACATCAACTAAGATTAATAAATGCTGTAGAAGGATTGTTCTTGTTAGATCATGTTAACTAAAGTAGTTGACTAATATTAACTAATGGACCGTTATTCAAAAGTGTTACCGATTAAGTGTATCATCACTTGATTATAAGGATTTCATTGCTTTTCATAAAACTGTGAACTGATTCTATGTATTCTTTTTTCTTCCCTTTTAGCCACTTGCAAACAGGACAAGGACAGTCTTAAGGAAAGCTGAGGAAAGCTGTTCTCAGAGACGAGACTATACCTCCACAGACTAGTGTTGTGTTTGTACTAAACCCAGAGCAGACCTGAATGAATCGACAGAATGACCAGCTCATATTCTAAAGCCATTAATCGTTTCAAAGCATTAATTTATACCAGAAAACAAGACAGAAATACTACGGAAGAAAATCTCTGCATTAATCACTTAATCGTTTGATTCTGATTCATTCAGACATTTCTAATAATGTTGATACCAATGCTAATACTGCACTCATGTTTATAATAAAAGAAGACATAATCATTCATAAAAAAACTTTTAAACCCAGCAAAGAAATAATGGATGTTGCATTAAGTAATTTATTTTCTCATTACATTCAGTCAAGTATATTACAGATCTCTTCATACTCGATATAAAATTAGATTGATTGGCGTATATATTCAGATTTGAGAGGTTAAAGGGCAGAGAGCTTGATACAGCGGATTCCTCACTGCTTCCTCACATCAGCAATAATCTGGAGAAGAAACAATGATTACACTCTGTATTCCAGTGCTAATATATGAACATCATCAAACCAAGACATTTACAGGAGATGCATAATGACCTCAGATATTAATTTTTATTATCTACTCAATATATTTATATTTAGATTTTTATTGGTTAATTCTTAAAACGGGGGAAAAAATCTGCCAAAGGTGAAAACTATTGTTTTTCTCAGCCACTGACAGATATTTGTTCTTGTTTTAATCATGAACTCATTTATATTTCAGTAAATGCTTCTCGATTTAAGGATGTTCAGATATTTGAGCTGGAAAACAAGAGGAAGAGCATCATTCTCTGCGGTGAAGAAGAACACCATGACCTTCATCAAATTAAAATCTCTCGTGTTTGTGTCCGAGTCGAACAGTGGCAGGTAAAAGAAAAGAGCAAAAAATAAACCCTGGACAATCTTCCTGAAACATACGTCTGCAGGAGCCTCGATGATTATAAATATGCTTTATCTTTATCACAGTATTATTTCATCAAGCCTCGTGTTATCAACTCCATATTTATACTGAAATTAAAAGTAGCTGTGATCTTATTCTAGTTAGCGGCTCTGAAATCGAGTGACAGCTGATTGGTTGATTCACAAATGTCTTCACACACAAAGTGCTTCATATTCAAACACAGTTTAGATTAACACTCATATAACTGTATTGTCTGTGTGAGAGGAAACAAACAATCAAATCCTGTGATTGTTTACTCTTCCTCAGCCTGAACAAGTGCTTTTTTTTCTGCTGAACACTAAAGATGTTGTTTTGAGAGCGAACAGTTGACGGCACCCATTGACTTCTATGCTACAGGAAGAAATACTATGGAAGTGAATGGGTACCATCAACCGTTTGGTGTTCAAAGCATCATCTTTTTAGCATTCAGCAGAAGACAGCTAAAAAAACTAATTCCTAAACCTCAAACTACAACCATGAGACTAAAAGCTATGCTATGTGTCACTCTGAGTAAGTGCTGTAACAGTTTATAAAGACCTTGATGTTGTTTGGACGCCAGAACCGTGTGTGTGTGTGTGTGTGTGTGTGTGTGTGTGTGTGTGTGTGTGTGTGTGTGTGAGTGTGTGTCCACCTGGATGTTCCCGTGTTTGGCTCCTGGGATGATCTGAATCCTCTCAAAGTCCCTCCCCAGGATGATGACGTCACAGTCAGAGTAGTGCGCCTGTCCCACGAGCCCCGGACAAAACACCACACACAGTCTGACACTGATAATCACAGAGACTTCTACATATCATCTGAATGTGATGTTTTGCTACATTTTTATTTATTTTTTTAAATCGAGGAATCAGAGTTTTAAATGTTTCCATTTCCGGTTAATAATCTCTGCTGCTGCTGTTACACTCACAGTCACGAACAGCTTGAATCATCTGGACTTTTTGAGTCAAATATTTTGGCTAAATTATTTAGCATTTTTATTTTATATTATTTCTTAACATATCAGACAATATCTGCCTTCATTTTGCAAGCATCTTGTTTATTCTCGCTTATAAACTTTTTGTTGCTCTTTTTGTTGTTTTTGTTGTGTTGTTGTTTTTTATCCTCATTTGTAAGTCGCTTTGGATAAAAGCGTCTGCTAAATGAATAAATGTAAATGTAAACTTATCAAATTATGGCTTCGTTTCCTTGCATGAATATCAAAATATTCAACTCAAATAAACACTTGTATGATGCAGTATTAGAATTAGAATTTAAGTTGGGGTCCTGAAATACCCTGAACACTGCACAGAGGTTACGATGACCATTGCTAAAAAAAAAAAACTAAAAAAAAAAACTGAAACTCATCCTATGTTGTTTTAATTTTCCCTTACTAAATTATACAGTTACTGATGCTATGGACTGTGGGATTACTAACAGGCTATTAACAAAAATCTGTCTCTAAACCTCTTTTCTCTTTATTAAAACTTGATCTAGTAGCCTACATGATAAAATCAAATGTTTTGCAAACTCGCTCCGAAGCTCCCGATCAAATGATTCGCAAAACGCGATTCGGAGTCCCGATCTGAATCAAATGTTTTGCAAACTCCGAAGCCCCGATCAAATGATTCGCGAAACGCGCTTCGGAGTCCCGATCTGAATCAAATGTTTTGCAAACTCCGAAGCCCCGATCAAATGATTCGCGAAACGCGCTTCGGAGTCCCGATCTGAATCAAATGTTTTGCAAACTTGTTCCGAAGCCCCGATCAAATGATTCACGAAACGCGCTTCGAGTCCCGATCTGAATCAAATGTTTTGCAAACTCGCTCCGAAGCTCCCGATCAAATGATTCGCGAAACGAGCTTCGAATCCCGATCTGAATCAAATGGTTTGCAAACTCCGAAGCCCCGATCAAATGATTCGCGAAACGCGCTTCGGAGTCCCGATCTGAATCAAATATTTTGCAAACTCCGAAGCCCCGATCTCAAATGATTCGCGAAACGCGCTTCGGAGTCCCGATCTGAATCAAATGTTTTGCAAACTTGCTCCGAAGCTCCCGATCAAATGATTCGCGAAACGCGCTTCGGAGTCCCGATCTGAATCAAATGTTTTGCAAACTCGCTCCGAAGCTCCCGATCAAATATTTCCCGAAACGCGCTTCGGAGTCCATAAAAATAAATAAATAAAATACCTAGACGCCTCATTGGCCGCTCGACCGCACGTCAACGTCGCCGCCATATTGGAGCGGACAACTCTCATAACTCTCACATCAGGAAAGAAGAAAACAAACCAGAATCATAGACAGATTGGATACCTACAAACCGTCACACGATAATAAAAACAGATCTCGGGGTGTTATCTTTCACAGATGAGACTCGGCTGTTCTTTTTCGATGTTTTTTGGTCATTTTTAACATTATGTTGACAGCCAGTGTCAGACTATTAATAATAGATAGCGATATCGCTAACGTAGTTAGCAGTGAAAGCTGAGACTTCATAAGAATTCAAAGTTTAAATGAATTCTTATTACGTTTTAACTTATATGGCCGTTTATATAATAAACTAAATGGTGTTATGAGCACAATATACAGAGTGAGCCCTTTGACTGTCTAGATTAATGATGGAGCTAAAGCTTCTCTCTTTAATTTCACTACCGTTACTTATTTACAAAGATGAAGTGGTAACACTGTAGAATACTAGTCCTTTAGTTAATGTTAGTTAATTCATTAACAAACATGAACAAACAATGAAGAGTACATTTATTACTGTATTTATACATCTTTGTTCATGTTGTTAGCACCACTTTTGATTTAAATAATGCATTAGTAAATGTTGAAATGAACATCAACTAAGATTAATAAATGCTGTAGAAGGATTTAGTTTATCAGTTTATTTAATAGGGACCATGCATGTGTGTTTCTTTCTCAGTTTTGCATTGAAGTTTTGTCCCCAATAAACTCAACGTGGGATGCCTCTCCGATCTCTTTCACATCAGGGCACTTAACCTCTACCAGGCCACAGGGAGGTTCTTCATTTGGGTCCACCACTTTGCCATCTGCACCAAGGTGTGGAGCATCAGGGTGGATGATGAGACCAGACGGAAGAACGTTAACGTCAAAGGTCTCCTCATAGTGGTGAAGAACCTCTGGCTCAAGTTTTAATCCTCTACACATCGCTCTCTAGAGACCCCGACAGATGTTTACACACACTGTTTAATGCAAGATATAAATGCATTTAAACTGCAATTACAAATGCATAATGTTTTGATGTTTTAATCAAAAAATGTGGAATACTGATATTTGCATTGATAAAAGAAAGTGCTTTAAGAGGTGAAATTAAAAACACCAATATCTAGACAATCATGAATTGTAACATCACTTCCTTTAATGTTTTTACTATACAGTTGATATGGAATTTGTTTAAATGTTACATTTTTGAAAAAAAAGTATTACATGTTTATATGAAATGCTTATACAAAATAAATATGTAGTTAACTTTAAAGTATATCTACATTTCTTGCTTTCATACATGGTCATATGAAAAATTTGCCGTACTTAAGTGGTAGATTTCTGCCATTTACTGGAAAACATTTAAAATTACAATTTTAAACAAAAGCACTATATGAAGATTCTGAGTGATTTTATTACACTAATATACAATCAGACATCCCAATTTCTGTTTTGGTAAAGTCATTAAGTGTCATGTCATTTAGATGAATTAGAATTTAATTTGGGGTCCTGAAATAACCTGAACACTGCACAGAGGTTAAGATGACCATTGCTACATAAATAAAAATTGAAACTCATCCTATTTTGTTTTAATTTTCCCTTACTAAATTATACAGTTACTGATGCTATGGACTGTGGGATTACTAACTTTATTAAAAGTTAATCTAGTAGCCTACATTGATAGAATGTTTCTTTTTTGAGACCCCAGGAGCCCAAATTCAGACCCAGAACAATAAAACCCACAGAAGAGGTGGGAGTTCAAAGGAGGAATCTTTATATTACCAAACTGCAGGGAGAGGAAGAGTAGATATAAGTCATGATCTGCAAGATTAACCACAATTTGAGGCATCGGAGCGAATTCACAAAACATTTGATTCAGATCGGGACTCCGAAGCGCGTTTCGTGAATCATTTGATCGGGGCTTCAGGAATGGCAGCAGGCAGGTGTGAGCGCATCTGCACACACAGTGAGGCCAAGACTTTTGGAAGATGGCCTGGTGTCAAGAAGGGCAGCAAAGAAGCCACTTTTCTCCAAAAAAAAACATCAGGGACAGATTGATCTTCTGCAGAAAGTATAGTGAATGGACTGCTGAGGACTGGGGCAAAGTCATATTCTCTGATGAAGCCCCTTTCCGATTGTTTGGGGCATCAGTAAAAAGGCTTGTCCGGAGAAGAAAAGGTGAGCGCTACCATCAGTCCTGTGTCATGCCAACAGTAAAGCATCCTGACACCATTAATGTGTGGGGTTGCTTCTCATCCAAGGGAGTGGGCTCACTCACAATTCTGCCCAAAAACACAGCCATGAATAAAGAATGGTACCAAAACACCCTCCAACAGCAACTTCTTCCAACAATCTAACAACAGTTTGGTGAAGAACAATGCATTTTCCAGCACGATGGAGCACCATGCAATAAGGCAAAAGTGATAACTAAGTGACTAAATGTTGAAATGTTGGGTCCATGGCCTGGAAACTCCTCAGATCTTAATCCCATTGAGAACTTGTGGTCAATCCTCAAGAGGCAGGTGGACAAACAAAAACCCACTAATTCTGACAAACTCCAAGAAGTGATTATGAAAGAATGGGTTGCTATCAGTCAGGATTTGGCTAGAAGTTGATTGAGAGCATGCCCAGTCGAATTGCAGAGGTCCTGAAAAAGAAAGATCAACACAGCAAATACTGACTCTTTGGATAAATGTCATGTAATTGTCGATAAAAGCCTTTGAAACGTATGAAGTGCTTGTAATTTCAGTACATCACAGAAACAACTGAAACAAAGATCTTAAAGCAGTTTAGCAGCAAACTTTTGAAAACTAATATTTATGTAATTCTCAAAACTTTTGGCCATGACTGTATATCACAAGAATTTCTGAAATAAATAACAAAACACCTGAATAATATATTCAGAATTAAAAACTAGTGGCTTCTGCATCATAAAAGCTGTTGTGTTGAGCCCTTAAAAATGTTCCTTTCACAGCTTAAGTATGAAAACTGTCAACAATGGATAACATAACACAAAACATTTTGAAATAAATAAATGAAAGCAATCTGAATTATTCAGAATCAATTTCGAGAAACATACATAAATACACACATATACATATGTAAATAACGGCTCAAAGCGGCCAATGAGGTATTTATATGTCTATGGTTACAGCTAGGAGGCGTAACACAGACCTCAAACTCAAGTTATTGACCCTAAAAATAACTTTTAACTTGTACTTTACATGTACTTTTTACATGTACATGTCCACATTTAGAACTTCTCTGGCTTTTTTGTGAAATTAGTTGACTACAACTAGACGAAAAACACAGATTTAATCTATCTTTGTTATTCCTACACAAGTGCTGTTGGTGTTTTTGGATTAGCCAACATGATAGCTGAATAAATAAAGGCTTAAAAATTAGGCCTACCTCAAACACACGATTCCTTAAATTATTAAACAAAATATATGTAAAATATGTTGAACTGAACAGAATTGAATTCAGTAAATAAATATAATGTAGGTGTATTTTCAAGAGGGTGTTTGGAAATGGATTTGGGGGTTTTCAAATAACTTATAAAAAACGCTTCGTTTTAAAAATACGGGTTTTATATAATAAAGAGTTCTCTTTGACTTGAATTCTTTCAAAATAAAACAAACATCAGTCACCTCAATGCCTGGTCGATTTATTTCCTACACATGAAAGTCACTTCCTCTGGGGGTGGATGCAAATATGCATGTATTAACAAGTCTGAGGAAAATGCAAATGTGCATGTATTTATAGGTGTTTTACTTCAACGAGGCATTTTTTGAACTCGCTGTGACGTCATGAGCTACGCCCCTTAAACGTCTTTAGAGGATGTGGGCGAACATTAAAAGCCTTCATCAAACTGTAAAAATAACATGAGAGCGGTATTTTAAATAGAATAGCCTCTGAAAAAACACTACAATTATATTCTCCCGAGTTTCAGTGGCGTCTTCTTCATTTAGATCGGGCTTGAGTCGTTTGACGAATCTACTACGGCGAAGGTCCATATTCTCATGTTATGAATATAAATTAGCTTATGCCTCTGTTGCTGAAATCACAAATACATTTGAGGTGTTTTTATTATTATTATTATTTTTACAAATATCAGGTAAATCTAGAGTATCTGTAAACCTTAAATTAGATTGCGTTGTTTGGTAATCCCAATGTATCAAAGTCCAGTCTGTTGAATATTAACTACGCATTCCTGACGTAGCCGCCGTCTCTCCAATGGAAGATACACGCGTCATGAATATTAATGAGCAGAACCTTCGCCGTAGTAGAACCGAGCGCCAGAACGCCAAACAGCGCAGTGCGCCTGAGCGAAAAACAGAGGAAGTGGCGGCTGAAGCAGCTCCGCACCTTTTCCGGTAACACCGACTGAACGACCCGCACCGAGAGAGCGACTGGAGAGAACCGAGCCGGGGCACGCGAGAGGGGGACTGTTAGAAGAGGTAAATTTAGTGGGCACATCGAGACTACAAGAACAAAGTTGTGTTTGACACCCCTCCCTTCTCTCATCCGCTTTCTCTCGTGTTTCAGGGACGGAAGAGAGGGAACTCGGGACGAACGACTGACGATCTGACGCGCGTCGGAAGGGAATGAGCGCTAAACCACCGCGACCCGATACCGGGTTCACTTTAATAAAGACTAGAGAGACGCGTCACAGATCCGCACATATATACCGACTTCAGTCTCTGAGTTGTGACGCTTGATTACAGCGCTGTGTGAGTTTTGAAAGCCAAACAATAAAAGTGCTTTTCTAACTGACCAAAAACTCGCTTTCCTCCAGCAACAAATCTTATATATGCACTGCCAAGAAGATGGGGAAGATGCTTTCGAAGATCTTTGGCAACAAGGAGATGAGGATATTGATGCTTGGACTTGACGCGGCGGGGAAGACGACAATCCTTTACAAGCTGAAGCTGGGACAGTCGGTCACCACCATCCCGACGGTGGGCTTCAACGTGGAGACCGTCACGTACAAGAACGTCAAGTTCAACGTGTGGGACGTGGGCGGTCAGGATAAGATCCGGCCGCTGTGGCGACACTATTACACCGGCACCCAAGGCTTGATCTTCGTGGTGGACTGTGCGGATCGCGACCGCATCGACGAGGCTCGACAGGAGCTGCATCGCATCATTAACGACCGAGAGATGCGTGACGCCATCATCTTGATCTTCGCTAACAAGCAAGACCTCCCGGATGCCATGAAGCCGCACGAGATCCAGGAGAAGCTGGGCTTGACTCGGATCAGAGATCGCAACTGGTACGTCCAGCCCTCCTGCGCCTCGGCGGGCGACGGACTCTACGAAGGGCTCACGTGGCTCACGTCCAACTACAAATCCTAACGCGCCCAACTAGAAGCAATCCACTTCTGTTTGTAAACTTCTTCGGTTTTACTCTCATTCTTTGATTTTGTTGACATGTAACCCAATTTTTCTTTCGTACACTCCTGTTGAATGTCCGTAAAGTATTACGTTCAGAAGCTGTGGGCTCGTTTTCCTGAATCCCGGAGGATTTTGGGTGTTTGTGTTTGGTTTGTCAGTCCAAAAATGGCAGCTTGTTTGTTGACCTCTGTGCCATCGCGTATAACGAATGTAAGACGAGCAGAGCTCTGAACTAAAGCAGAAAGATCTGACTGTGTTCTGTTGAAGGAACTGTCCTTGAAGGAGCTTTGGATTCAATATTTTCTGGACGTGCTCCTCTAAAGACGTGGAGAAGCCAGGAACCAGTGATCTGAGCCTCATCACGAGTGTTTCGGATCCAATCCAGACGACTTAAACCCGTTTCTATCTCCTCCAACCATAACCGCACAAATCACACCAAACCTCTTTTTCTTGTATACTAAATTAATGCTTTATTATTTTGACTTATTTGTTATGCTGAAGAAATAATAAAATCTCTATATATGTATATATCCAGTATGATTATATCTTCTTGATGTGGAACAAGGTTCAGGTTTTATTTAAGCACTGCAAAACAAACCCAATCTCTTCTTCTTCAGTGTTTCTCCAGAACTAATCTTTAAACTTCTGTAAATCATGACACATTTACTGGGAACACCTCGAGTCTCGTTTTCTGAGAAACTGAGACGTTTGTTTTCCTTTCAATTATATGATTTTCGGAGCCCGTTGACAGATATTTGTTCTTGTTTTAATCATATTTGGACTGGAAAAAGACAGAAACACTGAGGAAGACTAACACTCCTTTGCTGTTACATATTTCTTCATTCTGTTCCTTAATTTTGCTTTATTTGGTTTTAAACAGTATGAGAAACTCTAAGCACGTGCAGAATGTGATGGATTTCGTGTTTTTGCTGTTTTCACGTGTATCTGAATTAGTGATGACGTCTTTGGTTTCAGGGTCGAATGACCTCATGTTTCCCTCAGGATCTTCTCTCCAGTGATGTGTGGTTTGTTCGGAGGACAATGTTTGTCTGAGATGCAACTATTTGAAAATCGAATCTGAGGGAGCAAAACAATCTAAATATTGAGAAAATCATCAATTTTATCAAGTTTTTATATATTTACATTAGGAAATTTACTAAATATCTTCATGGAACATGATCTTTACGCAATATCCTAATTATTATTGGCATAAAAGAAAAATCGATCACTTTTGACCCATACAATGTATTGTTGTCTAACAGATGAAAAACAAACATCTTTATGTCACGTCAACAACTTTCACCTCATTTTTGAATGTTCAATACTGTGACTGAGAAAACATGCTCCGCACACATTTAATCACTTAAAATAAATCATATTACACTTAATGTAAATTAAGCTAATTAGCATAAATATGTTTTACTGTGATATTTTCAAAATTAAATAAATTCGACCACAGTAATTAAAACATGCTAAAATATAAATTATTAATTTATTTGAAAAATAAAAATAAAAAAAATGTTCCCAAGATGTATAAGTATTTTTTGCTTTTTTATTATTAATTTTTTTTGCATTATTCAATTTGCTAGTAAAAAAATGCTAAATTTCACACGTAATCACAAAGAAATTGTAAGTAATGAATAAAATGTGAAATTAAGTATTTTAATACAATACTTTGAAAAATAAAAAAAATATTTTTTATTCAAGTGACCGTCTCCGATCACTAAACACTAATGATGTGTGTTATAGAGATGTTTGTGTCAGAAAACCCCTTTATAATGCTTCATGTTTGAACATCTGTTGGTTTCTGAGGATTTTCTTCTCTAAACACTTCAGACTTTATGGAATCTGTGGCTCTTTCCCAACGCTCTGTTTACTGGTCTTCACGCCCACCACTTTCAGTCTGGTTTCAGAAATTTCAGAAGATTTGTTCCTTTTTTTAGTTTCTTGAGTTGCTTTTCTCCACCTGAAACATTTGAGACATGATGTCTGACTTATTTGGCAGCAGTAAAACTATATGATAATGTTTTGTCCCACACACATCAGGTTTATCAGCAGTGAATGTGATGAAGCTGAGTCAAACCAGATGCTCCACGCGATCAACGGCCCACGTCTCGCTCAGGACATCATTAGTGTGTGTTAGTACACACATCACACACTTTAGAGACACTGAACGCTGTCTTAATGCTGGATTTGTTTCATCTTTTGGCACCCATTCACTGCCGAGCATCCCTTGATGAGACACTGATGCAACATTTCTATAAACCTGATGAAGAAACAAACTCTTAATCTCAGATGGCTTGGATACTTTTATGAACCTTTCTCTAGTTTGAGAGACACTAAACTTTATTGAAGAAAAGAACGTATTCTCTTCATGGTTTGAGACACTAAAAAAGTAAAGAAATTTGGCAACACAGACTCCATAGAAGCTAAGTTAAAAATAAAATAGTAAAGCTATGGATTTTATTTTTTTATTTTTTTTGTATAATAATAGTTACCAAATAATGTTTAAAAGTTACAGTTGCATGATGGGAAGGTAAAAAGTGTTGGTTCAAACGACTCCATCTGGAAAATCAGAAGAACATTTGGAAAAATCTGTAAGTAGGAAGGAAGGAAGTACAGCTCAGGACAACTTCCTGTCTGATTGTTTGCTGCTTTAGAACACAATACACAAACAGCATCCATCGCTACGGTAACAGAAAAAACACTTCCTGTGCTGAAGAACAATCCACTCGTCCACTACTGAGGGTCCCTAAGAGGCCAGCAGCAGCGTGCTTCAGTCCAGAGACACAGATGATGGTAAATATGACTTGATAAATCAAACACACGATCAGAAAATAAGGTACCAAAGTGAACTTTTTGACTGCCCCACTGACATAATAAAACTCAAACCAATAGAAAATCTAAAAAATAAAACCAGATTCAAAATACTATAATAAGAAGAGCAAAGTTAATTTGAGTTTTAATTTTTAAATAACAAATATATGATGTACTGTACAGTCACTATGCGTTTTGTTTTAATTTTATTATGTGCTAATTAAAATAAATAAAACACAAAGTTATATGTTCTGTTGAACTTTAAATGAACTTTAAATGGTTTAAATAACGCAAACAGTAAAATAAAATGTCCTTTTATCAAATACAAAACATTGTTTTATAGCATTTCTTCTTTAATATTATCTTTTTTAATTTTATTTTGTGTGATCTCATATAACTCCAGCACTTCTGTTCTAAAACTATATCTAGTTTCTGCTCTATGATCCATATTGTATTCTGTTATATTTGTATTTTGAGCATCAGTTTTACACTTCTATGACGTAGTGCTCAGAGCAATCCGGGACACGTGACTGAGCGGCTGGCGGGGGGAGGGGAGCGCGGGAATCACAGATTTATGAATGAAAACATAAACTTCGCTTTACTCCTTCATGACTTTCAGGTAAAGACGCTAGAGAAATATAAATCACAAAATTAATCATCTACAATCATCTTGGACGCTGAAGGAAAGCCTGATGACAGACACTTCCGCGCGGGTAACTGCGCGCCTCCCCCGCAGAGCTCTTGGTCTGGTCCACTCCGCCGTTTTACTACTCAAAACTAGCTCACTGACGTGCCCGGTTCAAATCGCATTCCGTGGATAAATAGACGTGTTTTGGCGGGGTTCCCGGTATAATTTATATCCAAGAGACTAAATATCCCGTTATTGGTGTCGCTTCAACCCGGGCCAACATTGTTAAAGTAAACCGATTCGGCGGGAAAACCTCGGACCTGGCAACCCTGAGCTGAGTGAATGAGCCGTTTATGATTTAATATTGATTTAATAACATTTTTACATTATTACTAATCATTATTGTATTATTACTAACATCTAGCATCAAGTCATCGTGAGTGTGTTTAACCAGCTTTAGTGTTCAGGAAGTGAACCTGCCAATAAACTCATTCATAGTTCTGGTAAGCACCGATATTTAAATTAAAAATGTGTCCAATGATTTAAAATGAGACGTATAGAAAATGTAATGCTTGTTTACACAGTATTTATTGAAACATTTAATTAACGATATTCAACAATCTTATAATGAAAAGCACATGATTTAATTGTAAAAACAAACAAAAATAAAGAGAAAAAAAAACATTACAATATCTGATCTCTATTATGGCATTTTTACATCAAATTTACATTATTACTGTTATGTCTATTAAAGTTTTAATTATTAATAGTAGTTCACCAATATTTACGGAACGATATGGCCAATATTTACATTGATTTTTTTTTTTATGATAGTTAAATGAGGCATATAAGAAACTGAATGTTTGTTTTAAACTGTATTAATTAAATTTAGCTATGATAATGAAAACCACTATATATATATATATATATATATAATTTTTTTTCCCTTCAAAATTGTAAGTAGAGCAAAAATGATTGGAGTATGTTCTACAAAAAAAATTCAAAATTACACATTTAATTTGATGAGTTACTTGCAGTTTCTGTGTAGTTATTTGTCAAATGTACAATTTCTGAACGAAAATTTCGAATTTAATTAAAATAAAATACAAAATGTACTTTGTAAAAAAATATAAAACAGATAAAGTACATTTTACAAGAAAACACTTTCTGTTTTCACTTTCACATTTAAATCAATGCGTTTAATTATAAAATTAACTGTAATTTATTTATAATTAACTATCAAGCTATTATGAAATTAGTAAATTAAATGAAAATAAATATCAACGTTTACAAGAAATCACTATATCTTCTCAGTCTTCAAAATTTCACGTTTATGATAAATTGTGAAATTTAATAGCATATATATATATATATATATATATATATATATGCTATTCCCGTAGACAAAACAGTAATAATGTAAATTTGATGTAAAAATGTCATATATATATATATATATATATATATATATATATATATATATATATATATATATATATATATATATATATGCTATTTATATTTTTAAAAAATTATGTAGATTCAGGAACATAAGCAGATAATTTCACAATGTTTACATTTATGTATTTAGCAGATGCTTTTATCCAAACAGAAGAAGCAGTTCATCAATAATATCCATAGTTCAATCTTTGACTCTTTCATCTTTTCGATGGTTCCTTTTGCAACTTTTCCCTGAAAAGAGGAACCAGAAACGGCTTTTCTGTGAAAACAGTCTTTTAAGAGTGTAACCGCGTCAGCTTTGTTAGATGCTGGATTTAATTTGGGTTGATGAATCAGCCAATCAGGTGCCGGTATCGTCTGTCCTGGAGTCCCGGCTCGGTCTGATATAGGAGGATCCACTCAGGAAGTGTGTGTGATAGCAGGAAGTGCTTCTGCAGCGGCTGGCACACACACATCCAGTCAGAACATAATCTGATCTGTGTTAGGAACACTACATCCAGCTGCATGCATGATGGGTTTAGTTATGTGTTAATATTAATTAATAATGCCCCATGAGCACATGAATCTGTTTCTGTTGATTCATCGTTTGAGTCTGAAGAAAAGAGGTGAACTAGAATTGACTGGTTCTAAATGAAAGCGTTGTTGCTCCGTGTTTGAAGATGTAACACACACAGTTTCTCATGCTAGTGTGTGTGTTGAGCGTGAGTGTGTGTGTGTGTGCTCTCTGCAAGATGAGCCGCTTCGCTCTTCACAGGAGGACCAGAGCTAACGGCGTCAAGCCCAGCACCGTACACATCCTCAGCAACCCACACAACAGCGAGGTGCGTGATTCATTCAGCCAGGAGGCTTCTTAAACACAGTGCATTGTGGGATAGTGAAGCTCCGTGACCTGTCCCTGCAGGCGGTGAACAGCAGGGGGCAGCACAGCATCTCCTTCACCCTCTCCAGGAACCAGACCGTGGTGGTGGAGTACTGCCATGAGGACCACACAGACATGTTCCAGGTCAGACCACCGCTCAAACTGACCATAACTGAACTTCTAGTGAAAGAATTCTGAAAAACAAACACACAGAGAAAAATCTGTGTCAGTAAAAATGACCAAAAAATTAAAAAATATATATAATAAATAAAATTAATTTGAGATTGAGGGCTAAAACTATATAAAAAAAAATTGTTAATAAATAAAAATAAAATTGAACATTAAAAAATGAATAAATAAATTAATAAATTAATTGTTGCCTTTGCAACCAGCTGAAATAAGTTAAATTTTTTTAAGCACTAAAATTACCACTAAAACTAAAACCATATCTTAAAAAAACTCATAAAAATGTCAAAACACAACTAAATGACTAAAAATGAAACTAAAATTGGAAATATACAAATAAATGCTAACTCAAAATGTTAACCAAAACGAATTATTTTATATATTATAATATATTATATGTATATTATATTTTATTTGAAACTAAAAAATTTCAAAAGAACATAAACATACTTCAAATTGAGCTAAAGTTTAAATAATTGAAAATATAAAAATAAACACCAACTCAAAATATTAACAAAAACTAATACCAAATAAATCATAGTGTGTGTGTGTGTGTGTGTAAGTAATGTGTAATAACAATGAAAAATTCTATTGAGAACATTAAAACTAAATGTATTTTTTTTATGTTTTTTTTTCTCTAATTTTTTATTATTATATATAATATATATATATATATATATATATATATATATATATATATATATATATATATATATTATTATTATTATTATTAATATATTTATATATTTTTTTGCTTGCAGGTGTTTTCTAGAAGCTCAAACGACAGATCACGGTTTCGATTCTCAGCAAAAGTCCCTGATACAAATGTACACAGATCATTCATGCATGTGTGTGAATGTAACGCCTTGAGTTGAGAAACTGACACATAGTCGATGTTTGTGCAGCTCAGTCGTATAGTGCAGACTTCATGCTCTGCAGTGTATCTCTGAGTTCAGCAGCACTTCTGACCCTCGGATCACACTGAAGACTGACCGGCTCCGCTCTGATCTGTGTGATGTGTGTTCTGCAGGTCGGCCGCTCCACCGAGAGCCCCATAGACTTCATGGTGACGGACACACAGGGAGCGTCCCAGGAGAGCGAGGACTCGTGTTCGGCTCCCAGCACTATCTCACCCAAGGTGCACTGACGATCGCAAATCATAGCGTGAATAAAAGTGATCCTTGCATACCTTCAGACTGTTTCGGTTTCGTTCTTTACATTTACAGTCGGAAATATTTATGTCTAGTCTTTAAAAATGCCATCCGTAAATCAAGACGCATTTTACTGGAGACGCAAAAGTCTTGTTTTCCGGTAAGCTGATCACAATTCAGTTTTTGCTTAAAACAATCAAGACTAGTTTCTGCTTTGAGTCAGCGTGATGCTTCTTGAGCTGTTTGTTCTTATTTTGATCAGTTTCTCTTCAAGTGTTCATCTCCAGTTAATCAGTCTGGATTTGAGGAAGTTTGGATATTTGTGCTGGAGAACAACACTGAAATCACTTTTTATGCAGGGTGATCAAGGTACAGTAAAAGTTATTCATATTAATGTTTGAAAGCACACATATTCAATCCATTATCTTTTTTTTTTTAAACCATAGAAACCATATTGACATTTCATTCAGTTCATTCTGTAAGGTTTGGTTTTGTATTTTTAGTTTTTTTTTTTCTTCTTTGTCTTAAAAGGGCTTAAATGCCTTCATAAAACCCTCAGAAACCTAGTGTACAGTGAGTTAATGTCAAGAGTGTAGTTTGATTCTGATTATGACAAAGGAGACATTTAATTGTGTAATCAAAATGATTTCCAGAGACAATTTATGTACAATGGTATCTCTACTAACACTTAAAAATCATTGTAAGTAATGTCTGACTATGGAAATTATAGTTAAATTTAAAAAATTCAATTTATGCATTTAGCAGACGCTTTTATCCAAAGCCACTTACAGTGCATTCAGACTATCAATTTTTACATATCATATCATATCATATCATTTTATATCTATATATTATATTTTATTATAGTTACTGCACTTTTAAGTGCACTTTTTAGTTTTTAGTTTCTTTTAGTTAAAACAGAAATCAGAAGAGATGATTCGTGAACCCTTTCCGAAGTCCCGATCTGAATCAAATGATTCGCGATCCGATTAGAGCGCTTCAAACGGAATCGTTTTGCAACGCAGGTGCAAAACGTTGCACAACGTTTTTTAAACAGAAACGGTGATGCGTTGAACACACTGTTCTGATGACGCAAGAGTTGCTACTATGGCAGCTGAGAAGGCCATTCTTTGCGTTCTTTGTGTTCCTAACCTAATTCAGACTAAAACACATCTATTTAGCCTCACATACTGACATTATTTGTAATTCATACGGTTTAAATACCCTGTATTGTCTTTCTCATTTTTAGGAAAAGCACTTAATTACCATTGTTTATTTCTATACCAAATGTCATACACTTGCAATGAAGCTAAAAATATAAACAACTACATCATTATGTTGATATCCTATATTTTTACAATAAAACTTACTACAAACATGTCTTCTAATATCCTCAGTTGTTGCATATACTGAGCTGCAACGAACACATTTGTACATTATTTTCTTTGAAGCCATTATGCAAGATCACTTTAATACCGCGTGCTTTATTTACATGTTGCTGCTGATTGGACTGCAGTTCTGACACACCCACCAAACAAGCGAAAACACATCTCAAACCCAGTTGCATACCGGTGCACGCTGTTTCCAGGAAACATGACGTTCTACATGGAAACTGTAGCAAAACTTTGCGCACTGTTTTGAACTTGAACATGCCCCGGAGTTTCAGAGTCAATTCGGGAGTTCGAAGCGGGATTGCGAATCATTTGAATCAGTTCAGGAGTTCGAAGCGGGATTGCGAATCATTTGAGTCAGTTTGGGGATCGCAAATCATTTGAATCAGTTCGGGAGTTCGAAGCGGGATAGCGAATCATTTGAGTCAGTTTGGGGATCGCAAATCATTTGAATCAGTTCGGGAGTTCGAAGCGGGATCGCGAATCATTTGAATCAGTTCAGGAGTTCGAAGCGGGATCGCAAATCATTTGAGTCAGTTTGGGGATCGCAAATCATTTGAATCAGTTCGGGAGTTCGTAGCGGGATCGCGAATCATTTGAGTCAATTTTGGGATCGCGAATCATTTGAATCAGTTCGGGAGTTCGTAGCGGTTTCGCGAATCATTTGAGTCAGTTTGGGGTTCACGAATCATAGCTGTATATGGATACGCATTTTTAACTAATTTAGTAGCTAGTTTTTATTACGTTTTTCACGCGTGTTTAGGTGTGATATGTGAACTCATATTTTTTGTTTTAAAGATGTGCCTTTTAACAGTATCAAGTATATTCAAAAACGAAACAAATGGTGCCTAAAAAGTGCACACATCTAGGCTAATGTAAAGTTATATGATGAAGTCATACTAGTGAACGTGTGCATTTTGAGTGCGTTCTTTCACTGCATTATTCGGTGTATTCAAATGCATTTATGAATACATGAGAATAATCAAAAAAATTCAAGATATGGGGGTTAGAAAATGTATATATATCATTTTATGTATATGTATCAATATCACACGAGGCGTGCCATTTCAGTTTTTCTCCAAAAATCAGCAAGATTAAAATGTGATATTAAGTTATTACAAACAATTTTGCAGAATAATGTAATATATTAATGAATAATAGCCTAAAGAACCTTTGGCTATTAAGGGTTCTTTGACTATTTTCAAAAATCTTGAAAAAATCTTGTGCCAAAAGGGTTCTTTCTTGTTATTGTATAACCTTTTTAGCATAAAAGGTTCTTTGGAGTTGAGTAAAGAACCCTATGGTTCTATATAGAACCCAAATTAACTCTTTTTTTTCTAAGAGTGTTGTCCAGTGTTGGGCAGTAACAGGTTATTAGTAACACGTTACTGTATCGCAGTTACCTTTGACAGTAACTAATACTGTTACACATTACTTTTTAAATAAATTAACTCCATTACCGTTACCATATGGTGCATTGTCCGTTACTTTTTTTAAATTAATAAATTTTGACTGAAGTGCAGCCTAACCTGTTTGCAGCAGTGAAGCATTGTGGGACTGGTGGATGCCAACCACTGTAAACACGAAGACGCACTGTGGGCGTGTCTCCGTTTATTCAAGTATAAGCCACTTTAGTTTTTGATTCTGAATATATTATTCAGGTGTTTTGTTATTTATTTCAGAAATCCTTGTGATATACAATTGTCATAATAAAAATTACTTTCTGTTTTACTTTGTGTTTGTATAGACCATAAGGCATAAAAGCGCATTAATGGAAACATTAAAGAAAGTTCTTTAAAAAAGTAACTAAAAAGTTACTTTTAACAGTAATGCATTACTTTTTGGTGTAAGTAATCAACAAAGTAATTGAGTTACTTTTTTAATTAAGTAACTAGTAACTGTAGCTAGTTAATATTTCTTAGTAACTAGCACAACACTGGTAACCAATCACATGGGATTCTGTTGAGCTCATGAATGCATTGTCCAATCAGAGGCATTCTGATGAGTCATCGCTGAAAAGCCTGTGTTTTGTTCAGTGCGCTGTGCGCGCGCTCGCTGCCTGAACGCTCTCATCATAAACAAAGTGCAGATGTGTGTACGTAACGTAAAATATTAATTTCACAGTATAAACAGCTTTAGGAAGTTGTTGAGAGTGACTGAACTATGTAGCAATGAAAGTGTTCTTACTTGAGCCTAGGCTCTACATTCAGGTAGAATCGTCCAGGTAAATGTATTTTTAATAGTGAATTGAGACCATCGTCTTTAGTGTGCCATTGCAACAACACCATAAATGTTTTTCATTAAATAGAAAGTTAAACCAATATTTCATTAAACAATGCAATTAAAAATGAACTGATCATGTTGTACAGGTGTATTTCAGTGCATTGGTTAGAAGTGCATGTATGTGTGTATGCTGGACAAATAACTGACAAACATTTTCTTAAAGATTAGGACATATTTGATTGTTCTTAAACCTTTGCTTGTTGGTAAGATTGCTTTAGTACCCTTATTAGTGATGAATGAAGTTCTGCTGCATGTTATATGAAGAAGCGTGAGCTCAATACAATGAGGCGTGCAATTAATCAGTTCCAGAAAGAAACACAAAACTTGTGTTAACTGAAAGAAAACAAGCTGACAATAAGATGCAAATCTCAATTTGTTCATTATATACATCATAACCAGACATTTATAAGAAATTATTTGAAGGCCAGTTTTGATGAGGAACACCAGCAAAATAAATACATTTCTAACAGAAAAAGAAAGCACTGCAAAAATACATGATTAGATCTTTTATTTGAGTGTATTTACAGTGTTCACATTTGTAGGACACTGAACACTCTTACTGTAAAGATATTTCACAACTTTGATAAAAACACCCTGCAGTGAATCAGATGAAACACAAACACGTCACGTGAGGAGATCAGATTATCATGACAACAACATCATAACGATCATATTTACAGTCTACTGTATGTACAGTATTTCTGTCATGATGTGTGTGAATGTGAGGCGGCTTCCAATCAAACCAGAGTCGTAAAGCATTGTGTGCTGTTATTATATCACTGTTTGATCCTGGATTCTGATTGGCTGACAGACGTTTCAGGTGATATTAATGTTTCTGAACTGATGACAGCATCTTAATAACAGAAGAATGTTATTCTTTATATTTTATGGACTAAAACCTGAAAAATAGCAAGAAATAAACACATTTATAAATGCGGTTATACAAGTGGAATAATTAACTGTTTCGAGTTACTGAAAATGAACATTCACCCAAGACACTTTATTTAAAAAATAATAATAATAAAAACATTTTTGTTGCTTGAAATAAAATAAAAAATAATATATATATTTTTAGTTAGTTTGCAAGATTACATTTTTCATTTAAATTTTATTTCTCATTTAATTTAATAATTTATTTAACAATTTAATATTCAACGTACTTGAAAAACATAACAAAAATAAGTTAAATCTGAATCTTTTTTTTTATCAACTATATGGACACACACACACATATATAAATGAAAACATCATAAAAAGTGACTCAAAATATTATTAAAGCTTATAATAATAGCATCTCAATGATGTTTCTCATCAGTGTAAATGGTTCTGATTGTGATTCTGAAAGAGGATTCATGTTCTAGATGATCTGAGTGTCTATTTCAGCTGTTTCTGGTCAGAACTCGTCTTCTGAACTGTCGGCCAGCAGCATGGCGTTGTCTGGTCCGCTGCGCACTTCTCTGGGAGGCTGAAAACCATCAACATTGAAGGGAAATCACCAGATTGAGAGGTAAAGGATGGAAGATGAATCTACTGAAGACTGTGATGATGGTACCTTCCTCCTCTGGTGTTTGAAGCTGTTCCTCCGTCGATGGATCGCTCTGATGCTGTAGAGAGCTCCGACCAGAAGAAGAGCTCCAGCGATCCCGATCCCCACCGGAGCCAACATCCCCGACACATACCCAGCCTACAGACACCAGCGAGCGCTTTACAGACTCTTCTGCTCACAGACGCTGCGCTTACTTGATCAGAGACTTGTCAAATATTTTCAACACTGATAATAATCAGAAATGTTTCTTGAGCAGTAAATCATCATATTATTCTGATTTCTGAAGATCATGTGACACTGAAGACTGGAGGAATGATGCTGAAAATACAGCGGAGCATCACAGAAATACATTACACTTTAACACAGATTCACACAGAAAACAGATGGTTTATATTAGCATAATATTTATCATTTTTAAAGAGTCATCAGTACCTTCTCTCTGATGAGCTCCACCCAGCTCCGCACTGCAAACACACACAGAGAGAGAGAGAGAGAGAGAGAGAGAGAGAGAGTGTGAGAGAGAGGGAGAGGGAGAGAGAGAGAGAGAGAGAGTGTGTGTGTGTGAGAGAGAGAGAGAGAGAGAGAGAGAGTGTGAGAGAGAGGGAGAGAGAGAGAGAGAGAAGTCTCTTTATAATGATGAAGAAGCGAGGAGACGGATGTGATCCGGCGCTCGACTCTCACCCAGGCCCTGGTTCCGCTGCACCCAGACGGGAGGAGGAGGGATCAGGCTGTACGGCGGGGCCATGGTGCTCTCTGTCAGGTCCTCTTCGCTCTCCTCCTCATCAGAGTCCACCTCCTCTTCCTCCTCATCTTCATCAGGCTCCTCTGTAACACACAGACGTTCAGCTGATCTGATCTGAACACACGACAAACCTTTCGATTCGGTATCAGCCGTCAGAGGCTGATGGGTAACAGAGCGCTGCGTGACATCATCGCCTGCTGGGCCAATCAGAACAGCTTATGTCAGCTTTAGAACTTAATATATCAACAATCTACATCAGAAGTTAGACAGCAGATGTTGTGTGTATAGAGTGATGACGTATTTCTTTAAGCCAAAGTCTTGAAAAGATGGTTACTAACAAGTGTCAGTGAATGGGTGCCGTCAGAATGAGAGTCTGATAAAAACATCACAATAATCCACAGTCCATCAGTGAACATCTGGAGAAGACAAAAGATGAAACACATCCAGCATTAAGATGATTTTAACTCAAACACATAGAGTCTATAATCAATAATAACACTTCCTCCAGTGAAAAAGTGCATCTGCTGTTCAGACACAGATTTGTTTAAACGCTGCTTGATCTGTGCAGATTTCTCTCCTGATTCAGACCAGAACACTTTTTCACTGGATGTTTTTATCAGCTGTTTGGGCTCTCATTCTGACGGCACCCATTCACTTACAGTGAACAAGTGACGCAACGCTACATTTCTCCAAACCTGATGAAGAAACAAACTGAGATGAACTGAGGGTGAACACATTTACAGCAGATTGTAATTTTCAGAAGAACTGTTTCTTTAATTTGTGAAGACTATTAGGATGACTCAAACTCTTACGGGTCACAGAGCTTTCTTTCTGCAATAATCCAATAGAAAAATCATATTGGGCTTTATTTGAGGGACTCAGTGAAGCTCCAGAAGTATGTCATCACTGCTGCTCTGCTATACTCACGTTGTGTCGTCCCATGATGCTCTGCTTCCGGATGGCGTTCTGTGATTGGCTCTTTCGTTCCTAAGAGACGGATGTCAGAGGAAGTGTGATCCGTATCCATGGACACCATCCGCTCCACGGTTACAGCCGCTGGCGTCATGGCAACAGACGGTCCAGATGATGCTCTGGGTGCCGTGACGTCTTCAAACGGCTCAAAGATCAAAGGAAGGTCTTCGGAGGACATGGTGGCCGGAGACGAGACGCTCACTTCCTCTGGAGCAGGAAGTAGAGGACAGACACAAGCAGTCAAAATATCTGGATCACTTCTCATGTTCTCAGAAAACACACAAAACCTCAGACTGGGCTCAGATTTGCTCAAGGTGTAAAAATAAAAATATAGTTTTTGTTTTTATTTAGAATTAAAATTAACTTTATCTTTATTTTTTCTAAGTTTGAGTAGTTTTTTACAAAAATATGTCTGTAGAAGTTTTTATTTCAGTTTTAGTTATTTTAGTGCATCAAGTTAAACTAAATCAAAATATGAAATGCTGATTCTGAATAAACAGTAAATGAAATAAAATGTTTTTTTTATTTAATTTTATTTATTCCCAGTAACAGGTAAAGTTTTAGTAATTTTTCTGTGTGATTTTCTCATATTTAAATTGTATTACTTTATCAGTTTTTTGTATATTTATGTCTGTATAGTTTGTATTAATTTTATTTCAGTTTTAGTTATTTTATTACATCAGTGTAACTAAATCGAATGAGAAAAATTTGTATATTTTTAGTTAATTTTAGTCCTTTTTTGTCTATATTAAGTTTTAGTTTTTATTTTATTTTTATAGGAAAATGAACTGATTTGTAAGAACTATAATATACAGTTCAGTCAAAAATGTTTGCTGCTCATTTTGCGAAGAGAAATAAATGATCTGGTTAAGCTTCATTTGATGCACCATTGCATTCTCACTTTGAGAAGTCGTCTGCATTTCGTCTCATCATCCATGATGCATTATTGATGCATGAATGTTTTAGAAACGCTGCGTCTGAAACAATGACTCCACTGATATTTGACACATGTTGACTTCATGTCAGACATCGTGAGCCAAGACGATCAACCCCATCAGGACGCATGAGCATGAATAATGTGTGTCTCCTCTTTTAGCAGCCAGTCCCACTTTCTTCCAGCAGATCTCAGAATAGAAAGTAATTAGGCTGTCGCCGGCGTCCGCTGAGGACTCGAAGTGGAGCGGGACGCTCTCAGACTCACATCAGATTCATTCAGTGTGATTGAGAGACTCTAGCACACGGACACTGAACACAACGGATCTGATAACGACTCTGATATTGTCAGAAAACCTCAGATGAGATCTCAAACTGCGCTCAGGATCCATTAATACTGTTCATATTCTGAACCAGGGTTATTATAGTTAACTAAGAACATTTTTGCTACTTGAAATAAAATTTTCAATGATTTCAACTAGTCAACAATTACAAAAAAAATATTCAAAATTCTAAATATAATATCATCTCAATGATACTAAAATAGCTTTGCATCTGTTTTAGTCTTTTTTTAACGTTTAGTTTCATTAATTATGCAGAGTAACCCTAACATTATATACTAAGTACTACATGTAGTTAATTAAAACTGCATATAATTACACTGTAACAACGACACAATAAAATCCAACCCATTTCATAATTATTATTTTTTACTTCAGTTCTGTTTATTTCATATTAAGTAGCAACAGTTTATTTTATGTGAGCCGCTGCACGTCTGTAGTTTGTCTGGTTCCCTCACCTGTCTGCAGACGATCCGCTTCTGTCCAGGTGTCCGGAGCGTCCAGCGGTCTGGAGCTGAAGTCTGAGTCCGGGACATGAGCGTCTCCAGCTTCAGTGCTGTCCGCTGCAGAGGTTTGTGAGGAACTGATGAGACTGGAGGAGTCTGAAGCCCGTGATCTGTCCATCAGAGATGAGGAGGACTCTTTCTCTTCTCCGTGAAGGTCTCCTGGGTGTCTCCCGTGAGGGACGGCCCAGCTTACGAGACACAGCGCCACCATCAGGAGACTGTGCAGAGCTGCAGCGGTGAACATTGTGGATCCGTCCAGCTGGAACCAGATCTGAAACACCAATGCACACTTCCTGTAGAAGAGAAAATCCCAAGCGGTAGTTTACAGTTATAAAAGCAAGAGAATTAAAGAAAGAAAGTACCCTAAATATACATAACTTGAGAAAACGAACTGTGGTTTTATTACAGTAAATATTTGTTATTTAATGTTAGTTCAAACAATAAACAACACAGTATTTATGAATCTTTGTTAATGTTAGTTCACATTGCATTAACTAATGTTAACAAGCTCAACTTTTGATTTTAATAATGCATTGGTAAATGTTCAAATGAACTAAGATTAATAAATGCAGTGGAAGTGTTGTTCATGTTTAGTTCGTGTAAACTAATGAACCTTATTGTAAAGTGTTACCGTTTTTATATAACCACAGTTTTACTACAAATACTATAAAATATGTTTAGTGTATCAGAATCATGGTGAGGCTGATTTGTGGTTACTATGATTTAACTACAGTAACCAATGGGGTTTGGGTCAAAAGGGATGTTTTTCCTGGTGAACAACAACAACAACAACATTAAAAACAGTAAAGAGTAGCCTCAGTCAAATCCTTGAGCACAATAATAATATATCTTAGATTTGCCTATATTTGAAAGTTATGTGCTGCTAGTTTATCCATCATTCTGTTAAAGTCTGCATTTTCTTGCTCTTTCAGTTCTGCAGCAGTAACTTGACACACACACACACACACACACACACACACACACACACACACACACACACACAGTGTCTAAAAATAGCACAGAGCTCGTCTCAGAGACAATGCGCGCGACTCTCTCATGCAGAAATGTTCATGCATTAATCCTCTGTTTGCATCCTTTCATACCAACATTCTTGCAGACGCGCGCGTGGTTTTCTCAGGCAGTGCACGCGTTATTTCTGGACTGTCACTGTCAGAATGTGTGTGTGTGTGTGTGTGTGTGTGCGTGTGTGTGGGGCAGATTCCCTCGAGTCCTGCGCGTGACCGCATGCAGAAACTGACTGCTCCTCTTCATAACGAGGTAAACACACAGAAGGACAGTAACGAGGCTCTCCTCACCTGCGCGTGAACATCAGCAGCAGCTCTGAGCTCTGTCTGCGTCATCAGGTCCAGCCGCGCGCCACGAGTCTGCGCACACTGCACGAACTATTGTTATGATTACTTATTAATTATGTTTTGTAACTATATTTTTATTATTATTAAACTTTCTGAATTATTTTACAAATACATTTACAAATTGTTTTACACTCATAACCAAACTTTGGCTTCAAATTACTATTATTATTATTATTAATATTGACAACTACTGCTATTTTTTAGGTATATATATATATAAAACCTAATTTTGGTCTCAAGTTATTATCATTATTATTGTTGTTTTTCGTTATCATTATTGACTATTGTTATTTTTAATGTTTATATATTTTTATGATAATACATTAAATTTGTTTTCTTTTTATTTAAAAAGACCTCTAACACTAGCTTGCTCTAATTTTTTTCCATTCTATTTGTTTTGTTTTATTTATTATATTATTTAAAAAGCCTTTGCTATATGTACTGCGTTTAAGCTAACTGAGACTTGTTATAGCTCTTATATATCATTGCTCTTTTGTTGTTTTGGATTGATTTTATTGTTAATTAAGTCGCTTTAATGTAATGTAATACTCTTGAAAAATTATTTGAATGAAACAACTTATTTTGGTTTCAAATTATAATAATAATAATTCTAATTAATAATAATTCTAATTAATAATAATTCTAATTAATAATAATAATAATAATAATTATTATTATTATTATAATTGTATTATTAATAATTGTTATTATTATTATATTTTGAAGTACACACGCACTTATAATGACAAAACTCTTTATCAATAAAAATAAAAATGAAAATAAGAAATAAAGAAATAGCGAAAATGAGATGATATGAATTAAATTAGGATGTCTAGATTTGTCTCAGTCAGGCGCTGATCTGAGTTCAGCTTCACACAAACCCCGCGCTTTCCCACAGACAGTGACGAACTGATCTCAGATCAGCGGAGCCGTTTCAGTCAGGCAGATGCGGGGCAGCCATCGCGAAGGACCCCGGCCGCCCTTCCGTCTGACGCGGTGTTTACACTTTAATAATAATTCTTCTTTCTGACATTTCTACTCATTTCTATCGATATAATGCCGTTGTTCGAAGGCCTGGGCAGCGGAGGCGAGAAGACAGCCGTGGTGATTGATTTAGGAGCGGCCTACACAAAGTGAGTGAGCTTCAATATAAATACAGTCGTGTTACGAAGAAGATTTATTCAGAAATACATGATTTAATCATCCTCGTTCATTAGTTCGTCTTTAAATCGATGACACGAACAAAAAACATCATGTTACCGTGGGTTTAGGAGCACAGGGGCGTGTAAATACCGTTATTTGAACATTTAACGTTACTGACACCATTGATTCCTAGCATGCTAGTAATTCTATAAAATGTGTTGAATCTCACGGATCCATGTTTCATATTTCACTCAAAAACCTATGATGGAATATAAAAAAGTTATTAAATGTCCCTTAAAGGGTATTATTATTATTATCATTGTAGCTATTATTTTTATTGACTAACATTATCCGTCAAATATTTATAGATGTTTTTTAATAACATTTATTTGACTTAAAACCAAATTTTGGTTTCAAATTTTATCTAACAAATTTGTTTATTATTCGTATAATTTATTTAATCTATCTATCTATCTATCTATCTATATATCTATATATATATATAAATGGTCCTCAAAAGGATTTGTTTTACAAATAAAAAGTAGACGTATTATTGTAATATTACAGTATTAAGTGCTCAGATGTGATGAATGTAAACTTTTTTTTTTATTATTATTATTATTTTTCTTTTACAAATAACCCTTCTATATGGTAATGTGAAGCAGAAGTATTGCTGTGTTTGTGCTGACGGAGGATGCTCTGGTTTCTTGTGTAGATGTGGTTTTGCCGGTGAGACGGGGCCGAGATTCATCATTCCCAGTGAGATCAAACGCTCCGGATCTCCGGAGGTCAGTCTGGGAACGCTCTCACGCTCCTGCGGGAATCATCTCTGTTCCACATCACGTTAATCAATTAACATGATCATTTGCTGCATCTATGTTTTACAAATGTTTTAAGCAGCAGTATAATATTATCACAGTGACCCTGTTGATTGAATACTCTCGATCTGAATATAACGTGAGAATCATTATTGATCGTGTGTGTTTCAGGCGGTTCGAGTCGTGCAGTACAACATCAACACTGAGGAGCTCTACAGCATCCTGAAGGAGTTCGTTCACCTGCTGTACTTCCGGTAACACACACGCTGTTCTCTTCTGTTCTGAGAGCGCTTTGTGTTTGCTCTCCGCAGCTGATCTCGTGACGCTCTTCCTCCCTTCAGGCATCTGCTGGTGAATCCTCGAGACCGGCGCGTGGTGATCGTTGAGTCCATCCTCTGTCCTTCACACTTCAGAGAGACGCTCTCCAGAGTCTTCTTCAAGCACTTCGAGGTGAAGTCATGCTCTCAGTGCTCATCCAGAGCAGTTTCACAGCATAGTCCTAGCTGAAAATGACTGACAGATGTTTAGATATGCTTCCAGTGAATAGAAGCCGTCGAAATAAACGCTCAAACAGTCGTGTCTGCTGAGAGACACTAATAAATCTGTTGCAGGTGCCGTCGGTCCTGTTTGCTCCGAGTCATCTGATGTCTGTCATGACTCTGGGCATCCAGTCTGCTCTCGTCATGGACTGTGGATATACAGAGACCCTGGTGTTACCAGAATCCTTTGAGCTCTGAAACTATATAATAGTTCACCCAGACGTGACTATTTGCTGTAAATGTGCTCAAATGAGTTTGTTTCTTCATCAGGTTTGGAGAAATGTAGCATTGCATCACTTGTTCACTGCAAGTGAATGGGTGCCGTCAGAACGAGAGTCTGATAAAAACATCCCAATAATCCCCAGTCCATCAGTGAACATCTGGAGAAGACAAAACCTGAAACACATCCAGCATTAAGATGATTTTAACTCAAACACATAGAGTCTATAATCCAGAATAACACTTCCTCCAGTGAAAAAGTGTTCTGGTCTGAATCAGGAGAGAAATCTGCACAGATCAAGCAGCGTTTAAACAGATCTAAACTAATCTGTGAGAGACAACAGCAGATGTTTCACTGGAGGAAGTGTTATTATGGATTATACACTCGTATTTATCAGCTGTTTGGACTCTCATTCTGACGGCACCCATTCACTTTAGGTCATTTTTGGGTAACCTTTTCCTGTAATTCTTACTCCTGGTCTGGATGATTATAAAGCGTTGTTGTGTGTACACACACTATATCTGTGTTTTGAAGTGTTAGGTGACTTTAACAGTGCACTAGATCTATGAAGGCATTCCGATCCTGTCTGCGTGGGAAGCTCTACCGATGGGAGGAAAAGCCATTCATAGGTGAGTGTGTGTGAAACGAGTGTGTAGGGTCATGCACTTGTGTTCTGAGTGCTCTTGTTCCTCTGTAGGGAGCTTCACAGTCTGCTGAGCGAGCAGTGCACACTTGACACCGACTCTGGCACCGGACTCAGTCTGCCCACCGTCATCAGTAAGAGCACACACACACACATCCGCATCACACCATCCGTTCAGCATCACACTCCAGCATCAGGCTATAGCTCATATGCACTGCTTAGTGTTTATCTGTTGGTCTGTCACAGGCTCCGTTCCAGAGGATGTTGTGGAGGATATCAAAGGTACGTCATAAAGACACGCTTCCTCCTGCAGAAAACATCTTGACTCGTCTGTAAAATGAAAATGGGACATGTTGACTGTGTCTGTGTTTAGTGCGGACGTGTTTCGTTAGTGACCTGCAGAGGGGCATGAAGATCCAGGAGGCCAGATTTAACCTGGACGGATCTGCTGAGGTCAGAGAAGCGGCTAATCAACTATTGCTATAAATACTAGGGGGAAAAAACACACATTCACAACATTCATTGATAATTGAGCAGCAAATCATCATATTATTCTGATTTCTGAAGATCATGTGACACTGAAGACTGATGCTGAAAATACAGCGGAGCATCACAGAAATAAATTACACTTTAATGTATATTCACAGAGAAAACGGTTATCTTAAATTGTAATATTCTTTCAAAAATAATATAATTTTTCTTGTATTTTTCATCAAATAAATGCAGGCTTGGTGAGCAAAAACATTAAAAAAACATGTATAAAATAAACAGATTCTGGTTCAGTGTGTAACATGTTTTTAACTGTTTGCACAAATGATGGGATATTTTATAGTAGTTGAAGATTGCAGATGATTGTTGTTAAATGTCCCATCTTCACTGGCAAAGATCGTTTACTAGTAACATATTTAATATGTTAACATTGGCAAAATTTTAACTCTGTAAAATCGGATTTGGAATTAGTATGTATTTCCTCTCGATTCTGATTGGTCCTTCAGAGACCGGCTCCTCCCCCAGATGTGGAGTATCCATTGGATGGACAGAAGATTCTGCATGTTAAAGGATCCATCAGGTAAAATCCTTCAAACCAGACGTGATGATCTGCTTTTTTCTAACTGGAATAGCTCAAGGTCAGATGTTTGAACTGAGATTGGGATTGTTTATTAATCTGACCCCATGTTCTGCTGTTCTCCAGAGACTCTGTGGCCGAGATGTTGTTCGAGCAGGACAATGAGGAGAAATCCATCGCCACGCTGCTGCTGGACACTCTGGTGAAGGTACAAAAGATCAGAGGATTTCGTTTTTTAATTCGATGTGAGGATAAATTCTGAAAGTCTTTTTAGTGACAAGTAAATAAATAAATGTTGAAATATAAAGATGTAAACAGTGTTTTAGATTCATTCAAACATTAAAAAATCTAAATTGCACGTTAGACAGTTTGTGTATTCCCCTTGTTCCTTCTGTCTCCAGTGTCCCATCGACACTCGTAAGGTTCTGTCGGAGAACCTGGTGATAATCGGCGGTACGTCCATGCTGCCCGGGTTCCTGCACCGTCTCCTGTCTGAGATCCGCTCGCTGGTGGAGAAACCCAAGTACCGTGATGCTCTGGCTACCAAGAGCTTCCGAATCCACAGCCCACCTGCCAAACCCAACTGCACCGCCTGGTTAGGAGGTGAGGCTTCAGATTCCTGATTGTTAAAGCAATTTAGGGAGAACAGTTCCTTTAAGAGATCACAATTCTCTGCCCGTGAACCCTGAACCATTCACTCAAGGTTGTTTTGTCTCTTCTTCCCATGTAGGTGCTATATTCGGAGCACTGCAGGACATTTTAGGGAGTCGCTCGGTGTCCAGAGATTACTACAACCAGACGGGCCGCATCCCAGACTGGTGTTGTCTCAGCACCCCTCTTCCGGATTCAGTCTATGAGGCGGGAAAGAATCAGCCGCCTCTCATGAAGAGAGCCTTCTCCACCGAGAAATGAACTGGACACTTTAAATCTAGCTCATCTGTCCTGATCTATAATAGCTTAATGTTTTTCATATTAGTCAGCTGTACTTAATTTGAATAGTAGGTGAATGATCTGTGTTCCGATCGACATGATCCCTACACAGTGTTCATTGCTCCCTACTCCCTGAGAAGGGGAAGTTTACTTCTTCAGAGTTTATTCATTCACATATTAGCGCTACGCCCTGAAGCTTCTTCACACACGGACGAAACGTACTAGAGTGTGACAAAAATGCATCTGTAAATAAATACAATTTAAATTCACGTCTCGTACACTTTAATGACCTTTAAATGGAACATATACGCTACTTCGAACTGGAATCATGGTGGAATATCCAGTGATGTCCACTTCGCAGGGCACTTACAGTGGATCAGAACAAACGTCGGAAGCGATGAGAGAAAACACACACATTGAGAACCGCTGAAACTAAACGGTTTTCTAGAGAACTTCCAGACATTTATCCAGTCTAAACGATAGAAGCCCATTTCCGCCGCTGAATGATAAAAAATAATTGTTTTTGTTATATTTAAATGCATGCTTGATCTTGCACCGTCACAGACAGATCATGGAAGGCATCTTGACCATAGTGATAAGAAACTACATAATATTTCAATTGTGTTAAATAATGAGTTTCAATTACTGAATATGTTAAAAAAATTGGTGTATTTATGAGTTTTGTGAAAAAATAAACATAAAAAATGTGGTGTTTGCAGCTGGGGTCTTGTCGATTAGTAATGTGAACTCAGATTGGTCTTTATCTTTAGCAGTCATGTTTTACTAGAGAGAGACTGAGGTCTGATCTTGAATAAACAGCTGTCAGGACTGTTTCTCTTTAACTCTGTGTTCTCCAGTGGTTTCAATAAACTTCACTTACATACTTCAATGGAAGCTTGTTTACCCCAAGCAATGAAACTTGTAGAATAAAGTCAGCCTTTTTTTTCAATCAGATTAGTAGGATATTTTGAATTCAGCAAGGTCCAACATGGAAAAGATAATTTAATCTTAAGATCCAATGACAATCACTCATCAATTGCGCAAGCCTGGAGAATCATGATTGTTAATGAAGTGGGAGGGACTATTGCTAATTAGCTGAGATACAAGAGTACAAAAAGACCAAAGTGCAGCATCTCAATAGTGTGGTTAGCTGTTGGACAATGGCTGGAAGTTGGTGGCTGGTTCAGGTATTAGCACTGTGTGCTCTCTGTCATGCTCTTCCAAAGAAGGGTAAGTGGAGTAAACTGTCCCAGAATCCTCCAGCTCTGATGCTCCAGCAAACTGACCAGCGGCTTCAGCAGTCAGTTCAACAGACTAATCAGCAGCTTCCTCAGAAGATTCAGTTTCAGAAGCAAGTAGCGAAGGCTGAGCCTTTGGACAGATGTTCTGTAGCTGATTCTGAGCAGATCCAATGTGGACAACCTGGTATCAGTAGTGCTGAATGTGAAGCTATCAACTGCTGCTTTAGTGGACAGCAGTGTTACTATGGGAAGACCGGTAAGAGTGAGTCAGGGTTATACTCTCAGTTAAACTGATCCTCAACATGAACCTGCTCTTGTTCCTCTCTGTTCCAGTGACTGTCCAGTGTATAAGAGATGGTCAGTTTGTGGTAGTGGTGGCTAGAGATGTTACACTGCCTCGACTGAGTCTGGATTCAGTCAGTTTACTGGGAGGAAGTGACCCAGCTTGCAGTCCTGTGGGGTCCACACCTTCCTTTGCTGTATACCAGTTCCCTGTGACTGCATGTGGCACAAGAGTGATGGTGAGGAGATGCTTATGGTTTTATTCTGCATGGCCTATGATGGACTGGATGCCAACAGTGTTGCTATTTGCAGGAGGACAGTGGTTATGTGGTGTATGAGAACCGAATGAGCTCCTCGTATGAAGTGGGGATTGGACCACTTGGTTCAATCACAAGGGACAGTCACTTTGAGTAGGTGCTCTATGCTGGTCTTATTTGGTGGTCTGTAACAAATGCTACAAGCTCATGGTTTGTCCAGGCTTCTCTTCCAGTGTAGGTACTCTGGCACTTCTGTGGAAGCTCTGGTTGTGGAGGTCAACACTGTTCCTCCACCTCCACCAGTAGCTGCCCCTGGACCCCTCAGGGTGGAGCTTAGACTGGCCAATGGTCAGTGTGTCACCAAAGGGTGTGCAGAAGGTGTGTTCTTGTCCCATGTGTTCCTAGTATCTTTAGACTCCAGGTTGCAGCAGTGTTTAATCCCTGGTGTTCCTCAGGGGATGAGGCCTACACGTCCTACTACAGTGATGCTGATTATCCCATCACAAAAGTCCTGCGGGAGCCTGTGTATGTTGAGGTGCACATTGTGGAGAGGACTGACCCCAACATTGTCCTGATGCTGGGACACTGCTGGGCAACTTCTGCCCCCAATCCACTCAGTCTACCCCAGTGGGAACTTCTGGTTGATGGGTGAGTAATGACCATGTTTATCCAGTTAGTCTGTGGCTTTTCTAACCTCCTTGTCCCTTTCAGATGCCCTTACCAGGATGACCGTTACCTGACCACATTGGTTCCAGTGACTGGCTCTTCTGGTGTTCAGTTCCCAACCCACTACAAGCGCTTCATTGTGAAGATGTTCACGTTTGTGGATCCCACATCACTGGCTCCTCTGCAGGAAACTGTATGCCGCTTTACTTTAACCTTTAGTGTTACTCCTGTTTCTAGATTTGACTTGACCCTCTTTCCTCCCTGTCAGATCTTCATCCACTGTAGTACAGCGGTGTGCCATCCGTCTTCTGGCTCCTGTGAGCAAAGCTGCGGCAGGACGAGTGAGTTCTTGCCCTCTCTTGACTAGAGGAACTGAGAATCTGTCACTATTTCCCTTCTCACTTCTAACATTTCTCTTGCAGGAAGGGACACTCATGTGAAGACCATCTCTAGTGAGCAGACGGTGGTTTCTAGTGGAGCAGTTATTCTGATCATGTGAATCTGGTCTCTTTAATAAACCGAGTAAAAACCAAGATCACTGTCTCAATAGTTTGACCTCACACACCGGAATCACCACCTGGAGGGAGACCCAAAGCTTTGCTCCACTAACCACCAGTTATTTCTGCAGTTTGCATAATGTAGTAAAACGTTAAAAGGCAAGTGCAGTAAACGTCTTGTGTAACTTGTACAGACAAACATGAACGCCATATAAACTGTCTGAAGTTTCACATTAATAGTTCCCTGACTTTGGTCTCTTAGTATTATGACTTAAATGTATTAAGGCACATTTAAGTGTTGCAGTGTTTTGTGGCACTGTTTAATGACTGAAATATTGCAGTGGGTGTTTAATAGTAATTTGAAATTGCCAAAACTCGCATTTTGTTCACTTGAGAGGTAATCTAAATACTTGTGACTGTGGAACGGCTAGAAAACTGAAAGGCTTGTGCTGCTGTTCTATGGATGATTTCCCGTCCAGGTCTTTGTAACATGAAAACAATCAACTGGTGCCCCCCCCCACCCCCCAACTATATTAAAGGGGTCATGAACTGGGAAATTGAAGTTCCCTTGGTCTTTTTGCCATGGTGGTTGTAGGTTAAACCATTAGGTCACCCAAAAATAAACTGTCACTGACTCTTTAATATCCAAATCCATTAAAGGATTTTGTTCGCTGTTGGACAGCGTTTTTTCCACTTCCTGTTGGCCTTCTGTAGCTAATCATAGCTCCAAGTAGCTGTTTTTATTTTTCTCTAGAATCTTTATTTTTTTTAAGTGGTAAAATATAACTTCATACACCCCATATTTCTGATATTATTGATCAATCTTATCAGATTAACTTTGATCGTTCACTTTTATTATATATCCATGAGTGAAGTACACCCGCAAAGCGTTAGCACTCGTTAGCTTGTCATTAGCGTTTTCTTTTCTCCTCTCTTTCTCTCTCCAGTTTTTCACAAGTTCATCAAACAACCGCAGTAAGAATATTTCATCAAGCACGGTGAGTAATGGCTTCTCCTGCTATCGTTATTTGCAGCTCTTGCCACGTGTACGGTTTATCTATCTCTGTCGCTGATGAGGGATTCACATGTGATAAATGCAGGGAAATAGTTAGGCTGACAGAGAAGATTTCAGAATTAGAGACACGCATCCAATCTTTAACTGAGGACAGTAAGAATGTTAGGGCTCTAGATACGGCTGCCTCCCGTCACAGAGGTCAGTTAATTCTCAGCACATAGAGACTCTTTCACCTAGATATCACACTATAGAGACTGTGTCTGTTCCTCGAACTAGAAAATACAAAAAACGTTCAAACCAAGTTAAGATTAATTTAATTTAGGTTCAACAAATAAAAAAACAAGCAATATGAATAAATGATAAAGCTTGGCTTATTGAATTCAGCCGTGAGCTACAGTATCACATCAGACAGTGCACTATAGACCCCCTGAGGAACAGTTCCACTCATTCTCTACTATAGGAGAGGAAGAATTGTATAAACTTGTTAAATCATCTAAACCAACAACATGTATGTTAGACCCTATAACATCTAAGCTCTTAAAAGAGGTGCTTCCAGAAGTCATAGTTCCTCTTCTGACCATTATTAATTCCTCATTGTTATTAGGATATGTCTCCAAAACCTTCAAACTGGCTGTTATTAAGCCTCTCATCAAAAAACCACAACCTGACCCCAAAGAACTTGTTAATTATAGACCAATCTCGAATCTCCCTTTTCTGTCCAAGATACTAGAAAAGTGGTATCCTCACAATTATATTCCTTCTTAGAGAAAAATGGTCTATGTGAGGATTTCCAGTCAGGATTTAGACCGTATCATAGTACTGAGACTGCTCTCCTTAGAGTTACAAATGATCTGCTCTTATCATCTAATCGTGGGTGTATCTCTCTATTAGTTTTATTGGATCTTAGTGCTGTGTTTGACACAATTGACCACAATATTCTTTTGCATCTTTTTGCAATTTGAAAAACTAATGGAATGCATAGTCGTAATAAAAAAACTGGATGACGAGTAATTTCTTACTGCTAGATTCAGAAAAAACAGGTGTTGATTATAGGACCTAAAAACTCTGCTTGTAATAAACTAGAACACTGTCTAAGACTTGATGGTTGCTCTGTCAATTCTCCAACATCAGTTAGGAACCTAGGTGTGCTACTTGATCGCAATCTTTCCTTAGAAAGCCACGTTTCTAGCATTTGTAAAACAGCATTTTTCCATCTCAAAAATATATCTAAATTACGGCCTATGCTCTCAATGTCAAATGCAGAAATGTTAATCCATGCATTTATGAGCTCAAGGTTAGATTATTGTAATGCTTTATTGGGTGGTTGTTCTGCACGCTTGGTAAACAAACTACAGCTAGTCCAAAATGCAGCAGCAAGAGTTCTTACTAGAACCAGGAAGTATGACCATATTAGCCCGGTCCTGTCCACACTGCACTGGCTCCCTATCAAACATCGTATAGATTTTAAAATATTGCTTATTACTTATAAAGCCCTGAATGGTTTAGCACCTCAGTATTTGAATGAGCTCCTTTTACATTATACTCCTCTACGTCCGCTACGTTCTCAAAACTCAGGCAATTTGATAATACCTAGAATATCAAAATCAACTGCGCATTTAGATTTTCCTGCGTTCACTATGATTTAGTCGCTTTCAGCGGTGGCTCGTCGGGTGAGGCAGGGGAGGCACAGTTTCCCCCAAATTTTGAGGTGAATATGAGGAAGATTTAATGTTAATAAAATTCAATATTCATTTCAGTTCATGTCTCAGAATGTATATATTTTTGTTTGTAATTTCACAGTTGTAATACCATTACATGAAAGCAGGGGCGTAGCACCAAATTCTGGGCCCTGTATACTCTCAAAGTCAGTGGGCCCCCTACACATGCCAATGGGGGTCCAGAGTGTCTGGCACAACTTCATAAACACTGCAACAAAAAAAATTGTTTTGAAGAATGTTTTCGTCAATTTAGTCAGCTTTTTCATTGAACCAAAAAGAAACATTGAGAAGAAGGATAATGGAACGGTCTGTTGCATGCAATAGTAAGGCTTTCCTCTCTGTACACATATCCTTAAGTACAATTTTGCAAGTTTTATTGGTGTCCCCTTCAAAACTTGCTCGTGAGAAATGTTATGTTTATTGCCCCCCCCCCCCCCCCAACATTTAGATGAGATTTTCGCCCCTGATTTGTACAATATTCAGTTTCTGCTGGTCTGACTTAATCAAAATAGTGTTTAAAAATTACTTTCGGTTTATAGTGACCATAACGCATAAAAGCGCATTAGTGGGAACATTAAAGAAAGTTCTTAAAAAAAGTAACAAAAAAGTTACTTTAAACAGTAATGCATTACTTTTTGGTGTAATCAACAAAGTAATTGAGTTACTTTTTGAATTAAGTAACTTTTAACTAGATAATATTTCTTAGTAACTAGCACAACACTGGTGTTGTCAGTTTGGGAGTTCGGAGCATGAATCATTTGAGTCAGTTCGGCAGTTCGGAGCGGGTTCGCGAATCATTTGAGTCTGTTTGGCAGTTCGGAGCGTGAATCATTTGAGTCAGTTCGGCAGTTCGGAGCGGGTTCGCGAATCATGTGAGTCAGTTCGGGAGTTCGGAGCGGGATCGCAAATCATTTGAGTCAGTTTGGCAGCTCGGAGCGTGAATAATTTGAGTCAGTTCGGCTGTTCGACGCGTGAATCATTAGTGTCAGTTCGGCAGTTCGGAGCATGGATCATTTGAGTCAGTTCGGGAGTTCGGAGCGTGAATCATTTTAATCAGTTCGGGAGTTCGGAGCGGGATCGCGAATCAATAGAGTCAGTTTGGCAGCTCGGAGCGTGAATCATTTGAGTCAGTTCGGCTGTTCGACGCGTGAATCATTTTAATCAGTTCGGGATTTCGGAGCGTGGATCATTTGAGTCAGTTCGGCAGTTCGGAGCGTGAATCATTTTAATCAGTTCGGGAGTTCGGAGCGGGATCGCGAATCAATAGAGTCAGTTTGGCAGCTCGGAGCGTGAATCATTTGAGTCAGTTTGGCTGTTCGACACGTGAATCATTTTAATCAGTTCGGGAGTTCGGAGCGTGGATCATTTGAGTCAGTTCGGCAGCTCGGAGCGTGAATCATTTTAATCAGTTCGGGAGTTCGGAGCGGGATCGCGAATCAATAGAGTCAGTTTGGCAGCTCGGAGCGTGAATCATTTGAGTCAGTTCGGCTGTTCGACGCGTGAATCATTTTAATCAGTTCGGGAGTTCGGAGCGTGGATCATTTGAGTCAGTTCGGCAGTTCGGAGCGGGATCGCGAATCAATAGAGTCAGTTTGGCAGTTCGGAGCGGGATCGCGAATCATTTGATTCAGTTAGGGAGTTCGGAGCGTGAATCGATTCATAAAGACATTTATAGTCACTCGCTGGTAGTTTTAGTTTATTTTTTACAGTATCATTTAAACCCTCATGTTTCCTCAAACCTGAATGAAGTACTTTCTTTTGCACAACATAAAAGAAGGTATTTTGAAGACTGTTGCAAAACAAAGATGTTTTGGTCATTAGTGACTTTCACTGCATGTAAAAAAAAAAAAAAAAAAATATATATATATATATATATATATATATATATATATATGCAGCTCTAAAAATCGCTTGCAGTAGCTCTGCTACTAAATTTATTTCAAAAGTGCAATCCATATACAACTATGATCAGCTTTAGCAGCATTCCCCTCATCCCCTGAGGTAACAACAACTATATTGAAGGGGTTTTATATATATCAGTCAACAGACGACCTTTATAAAAAATAATAAATCATTTTACCCTATTTACATTTCTTACCTTTTTTACTGTATTTATTTGTTCCTTGTTCGTTTTCGTCCATATAATTAAACGCAAATAAAACGAAACATTTGTTTCTTTTTTTATATATTATATTCAACAGGGGAGCAATTGAAAAAATAACAGAGCAGCAGAATATGCAATTTTTAATAATAATAAAAACGTATAGGTACGTTTACCCGCGGGATTTTGCGGGCGGGAGCGGGAAGAAACTTGATTGTTTGGAGGCGGGAGCGGGAGAAAATAACTTATATTTTTGCGCGGGCGGGGGCGGGACGGAAAAATCCATTCTGCGCTGGTCTCTGAAAGAGTCGGATGCGCATGCGCTTTTCACTTGTAAAACTCAAGGGTATATGGGTAATGTAGTCTCGGCTCTCTGTGGGACGAATTAGGATTAGGATAGGATAGACTTTTTTCATTTTTATTCAGCCCTACATAAATACATTTTGAGATTCTTACTTAGCCTAACGAGTAGTTAAAATACAACAAATACACATTTCTCCTGATCAGCCACAAAAATGGAGCTTAATCACAAATTATTTACATATTTACATGAATATTATGGAAACACACTGAACTTAATAACACATATTTGGGTAAGACGCTATGGTAAAAGTGTGTAGGCCTATTATTTAAATAATAATTATAATAACAGTATAAACAGCACATATTTGAGTATGAATGAAACAACATGATAGGAGCAGTTTTCCCTCACGTGAATCCCCATGTTATAACTTTCAAGACTTCAAAACATTCAAGTTTATAACTGACCACCTCTAAAAACAAATTTATAACTGTCTTTTCAAAGAAATATGAATCTTTGGGGCTGCTGCTTTGACGCTGTACAAACGCTTCCAGTGTGAAACGGGTCAAGAACCAATGAGAATCGCCCAGTTGCATGAGCTCACACTTGCCTGGAGAATCATGATTGTTAATGAAGTGGGAGGGACTATTGCTAATTAGCTGAGACACAAGAGTACAAAAAGACCAATGTGCAGTATCTCAATAGTGTGGTTAGCTGTTGGACAATGGCTGGAAGTTGGTGGCTGGTTCAGGTATTAGCACTGTGTGCTCTCTGTCATGCTCTTCCAAAGAAGGGTAAGTGGAGTAAACTGTCCCAGAATCCTCCAGCTCTGATGCTCCAGCAAACTGACCAGCGGCTTCAGCAGTCAGTTCAACAGACTAATCAGCAGCTTCCTCAGAAGATTCAGTTTCAGAAGCAAGTAGCGAAGGCTGAGCCTTTGGACAGATGTTCTGTAGCTGATTCTGAGCAGATCCAATGTGGACAACCTGGTATCAGTAGTGCTGAATGTGAAGCTATCAACTGCTGCTTTAGTGGACAGCAGTGTTACTATGGGAAGACCGGTAAGAGTGAGTCAGGGTTATACTCTCAGTTAAACTGATCCTCAACATGAACCTGCTCTTGTTCCTCTCTGTTCCAGTGACTGTCCAGTGTATAAGAGATGGTCAGTTTGTGGTAGTGGTGGCTAGAGATGTTACACTGCCTCGACTGAGTCTGGATTCAGTCAGTTTACTGGGAGGAAGTGACCCAGCTTGCAGTCCTGTGGGGTCCACACCTTCCTTTGCTGTATACCAGTTCCCTGTGACTGCATGTGGCACAAGAGTGATGGTGAGGAGATGCTTATGGTCTTATTCTGCATGGCCTATGATGGACTGGATGCCAACAGTGTTGCTATTTGCAGGAGGACAGTGGTTATGTGGTGTATGAGAACAGAATGAGCTCCTCGTATGAAGTGGGGATTGGACCACTTGGTTCAATCACAAGGGACAGTCACTTTGAGTAGGTGCTCTATGCTGGTCTTATTTGGTGGTCTGTAACAAATGCTACAAGCTCATGGTTTGTCCAGGCTTCTCTTCCAGTGTAGGTACTCTGGCACTTCTGTGGAAGCTCTGGTTGTGGAGGTCAACACTGTTCCTCCACCTCCACCAGTAGCTGCCCCTGGACCCCTCAGGGTGGAGCTTAGACTGGCCAATGGTCAGTGTGTCACCAAAGGGTGTGCAGAAGGTGTGTTCTTGTCCCATGTGTTCCTAGTATCTTTAGACTCCAGGTTGCAGCAGTGTTTAATCCCTGGTGTTCCTCAGGGGATGAGGCCTACACGTCCTACTACAGTGATGCTGATTATCCCATCACAAAAGTCCTGCGGGAGCCTGTGTATGTTGAGGTGGCACATTGTGGAGAGGACTGACCCCAACATTGTCCTGATGCTGGGACACTGCTGGGCAACTTCCGCCCCCAATCCACTCAGTCTACCCCAGTGGGACCTTCTGGTTGATGGGTGAGTAATGACCATGTTTATCCAGTTAGTCTGTGGCTTTTCTAACCTCCTTGTCCCTTTCAGATGCCCTTACCAGGATGACCGTTACCTGACCACATTGGTTCCAGTGACTGGCTCTTCTGGTCTTCAGTTCCCAACCCACTACAAGCGCTTCATTGTGAGATGTTCACGTTTGTGGATCCCACATCACTGGCTCCTCTGCAGGAAACTGTATGCCGCTTTACTTTAACCTTTAGTGTTACTCCTGTTTCTAGATTTGACTTGACCCTCTTTCCTCCCTGTCAGATCTTCATCCACTGTAGTACAGCGGTGTGCCATCCGTCTTCTGGCTCCTGTGAGCAAAGCTGCGGCAGGACGAGTGAGTTCTTGCTCTCTCTTGACTAGAGGAACTGAGAATCTGTCACTATTTCCCTTCACACTTCTAACATTTCTCTTGCAGGAAGGGACACTCATGTGAAGACCATCTCTAGTGAGCAGACTGTTTCCAGTGGAGAAATTACTCTGCTCATGTAAATATAGTGGTTTTAATAAACCTTCTGATGCACCATGATGGACTTGTCAAGTCACCTTTATTTATGTAGCGCTTTAAAGAAAATGCATTGCGTCAAAGCAACTGAACCACATTCATTAGGAAAACTGTCAATGCAAAATGACCGTTAACCCCAGTTCAATGAATTCTGTCTCATTTCCGTTTAAATGGTATTAACTTTGCAATCAAGTCAATGATATCGCTGTAGATGAAGTGACCCCAACTAAGCAAAGCGACAGCGGCAAGGAACCGAAACTCCATCGGTGACAGAATGGAGAAAAAAACCTTGGGAGAAACCAGGCTCAGTTGGTGTCAGTTCTCCTCTGACCAGACGAAACCAGTAGTTCAATTCCAGACTGCAGCAAAGTCAGATTGTGCAGAAGAATCATCTGTTTCCTGTGGTCTTGTCCTGGTGCTCCTCTGAGACAAGGTCTTTTACAGGGGATCTGTATCTGGGCTCTAGTTGTCCTGGTCTCCGCTGTCTTTCAGGGATGTAGAGGTCCTTTCTAGGTGCTGATCCACCATCTGGTCTGGATCTGTGTGACATCAGAATAAGCAGTTGATTTTGTATTCTCAAATTGCCGGAGTTGAGATTCAGTGGACATGGAAGATTATAATGTAAAAGGAGCTCATTCAAATACTGAGGTGCTAAACCATTCAGGGCTTTATAAGTAATAAGCAATATTTTAAAATCTATACGATGTTTGATAGGGAGCCAGTGCAGTGTGGACAGGACCGGGCTAATATGGTCATACTTCCTGGTTCTAGTAAGAACTCTTGCTGCTGCATTTTGGACTAGCTGTAGTTTGTTTACTAAGCGTGCAGAACAACCACCCAATAAAGCATTACAATAATCTAACCTTGAAGTCATAAATGCATGGTTTAACATTTTCTGCACTTGACATTGAGAGCATAGGCTATGTTTTATAGACTTGTTCATAAAGTCTTATGCAGTCTAATTGTTTTGACCTTGCAGAGTCTGAAGTTGCGTCTTTGTTTCTTGGGCTGCACTAAACTGACTTTCCAGTACCTCTCTGTAAGGCCATGCATTCTGAGTCCAGGCTTTTACACAAGCAACCAGTAACTTTACATTTGTCCAACCTCCAGTTGCTACCCAGGGACGCAATGCAAGGTTTCAGATTAAGGGTTCTGACTAACATCTGTCTGCATAAGGTTTGTTTTTTTTTCCCCCACTTTTGATTGTGCTTGAACATGCTGCTATGCCATGCAGGGGTACTAGTAGTCTGGGTCTACGTGTGTGTGTGTGTGTGTGGCCAGGTATGGTGTCCCATAGTTGGAACATGTGCTCTGCATTTAACGAATCCAAGTGCACACAGACTCATGTGTGGTGATTTATTTATTTTTAGATAACATTCCTAGTGTTTATTTATATTAATGATCTATTTCCAAATCAGTGAAGGGCTAAACTATGCCATGGTATATTTTGGGGCTGTACAGAAGAATATTGATCTAATGTCAAATTGCCTTTTTGTACAGCCCTTGACACAATACTGATTGTCAAACAGGAAAATATTGTCTAATGCAAGAAGATAAAACATTTTTCCAGATAAAGCCAGTTCAGCTATCTTCCAATAGTGTTTGTGCAATCAGGCAAGAGTCCCCAACTAAGTAAGCAGAGGCAAGGAACCAAAACTCAATTGGTGACAGAAAATGAAGTAAAAACTTGGGAGATAGCAGGCTCATTTGGTGGGCCAGTTCTCCTCTGATCAGACAAAAGCAGTATGGTGTGCTTTAATTCCAGGCTGCATCACAGGTCTGATTGAGCAGAGGACTCGTCTGGTTCCTGTGGTCTTGTGCCGATGGTCGACGAAGGCTTCACAAGGGATCTGCATCTATGGCTCATCTAGTTGACATGGTCTCCGCTGACATTCTGGCTGTAGAGGTCGTCTCTAGGTGCTGATCCACCATCTGGTCTGGATAGAACCTGGATCCGTGTGGCTATAGTGACCCCTGAATAAGAATGAAACCAAATAATATTAGCGTAGATGCCATTCTTCATACAATATAGCAGTACATCGAGTGCTATGGGAAGTGTTCCCGGTTCTGGTTGACCTGATTAATGCAGCCTAACCATCCTTTAATGGATTTGAATTATAGAAAAGTGACAGTGTATTGTGTAAACCAGGTTCAATTCAAAATGACAGAAATAATACTACCATGTAATTTTAAATTAAGTAAGTTTAATATGTGGAGAAAAACAAGGAAAACTGAGTCTTAAGAACCACTGAGAATTACCCCGTTGCATGAGCTCCAGCGTTGCCAAGTCCGCTTATTATACGCGACTTTGGGCTTGTTTTTCTGTAAAGTCGATTACAAATATTGGTAGTCGTGGGTAGCATTTTTTTAGGCTTGTTTCTAAAGTGTAGATGCTTATTTGGGCTTGTTCCCAGCTCCATAATAAGTTATCAAGCATCTATTTTCTATATGTTATACGTAGGAGTTCTAGCCTGTTCTCTCTGTCCCTCCCTTTTCCCCACACACAGGAGACACAGGAGTTTTTTCCCACCCACATCCTGCTTCTAACTGGCTCTAACCCAGATGGCAACGAGTACTAGCCAATCAGAGACAGAGCAGGGCAATCTGTTTTTTTATTTTCTGGTTAGGAAAACATTGTCAGTGAGTGACGTAAACTTTAAATAAATGCGCGCAAGTTGCGACCAGGGGGCAAGGAACTCGACCGGAAGTTGAAGTCGGGTGGGGGCTGCCATCTTTTAGCAGAACTTCACTTGCGTTAGCAATCCCATTGACTCCCATTCATTTTGGCGTCACTTTGACAGCGAATAATTTTACATCTGAGGCGTTTAAAGACTCCGTTTGTACATTATTTATTTCTAAAGATACACAACAATGTATAAAGGGCTCCATTACCTTCTATGTTACATTATGGCCCCGTATAAACAGTTTTTGTAAAAAATAGGCTAACGATTGTGTCATAACTATTCGGCTCTCTGTCGCATTACTGTACAGACAGGAGGAGAAGCTCGCAGGCAATTAACCTTTTAACTGTCACCCCCATTTTTGAACATAGACGTGAAAGTACACTATTCACACTTAAATTGTTACAATTCATAAACGCTTTTGAATACAGACCAAAGGTTGGTCTCTTTTTAAAGAAGACAATCTGCAGATTATTGCAGAAGTGAAATCATTTTAAAAAATGAAAGCATAAAAAAGTTTTAGTAGTTTACATTTACTGTAAATACATTTATTATTTTATTTGTATTATATTTTATATAAAATAAATATTTTATAAAATATGTTTTAATCCAAAATTGCTATAAAATTAAAGCCATATGTCTAAATAAGTTGTGTTCCAAATTTGAAGTTGATATAAAAAAAATGTAGGTTCATATGCAATTTTGTTTAGGCGTTATACCACAAAAAGCCACCGGGGGCCATTGAAACTCCATTGAATTTTTTGGATGCATTTGTTTGTCACAAATGTATCAATTTCTCTCTCAATATTATGTCTATGTCAAGATTATGAAAAGTTTTGATTCTAAAAGACCGTAATATATAAGTAATATGACCCCTCCCACTAAGGGGGAGGAACATGCTAAAAGATTTTAAAGTATGATTTCCATGGTAACGCAGAGTCCGATTTCAAAATGGTTTTCATAGGATGAATTTGGAGTATTTAAGCTTTCAAATGATATATAATTTTTTATGATTACTAAAACATGTGATAGGGAAAAGGAAGCGGAGTAGATTTTTTGTGACAAAGGTCAGAACTCCTGTTATGATGTATATGTTTTGAGGTGCACTCTTTTTATAAATTAATCTTTTACTGTTCCTTCATCATTTTTAACAACAAATCGTGGTCAAATATCTATTTAGGAGTCTAAGACCTTTCCAACGATATATAGTTTGTCATGATTAGATTAGGATATAATTGTAATATATTGAAGTAAATTTAGGCGTCCCGTATACGGGACAGTGACATTTAACAGGCTAACTTAATATGGCGTACTGGCGTTACATTTTAAAATACTATACAAAATAATTAATCAGAATACTAACTCCTGCTCACTCACGACAAAGAACTCCCCGCTCAAGCTCGCCGTCTCTGCAAGATTAACGATGGCAGTTTGCACACACAGCAACTAGAAGATTTACATCTGGCAGACAGGTTGCTGACGTCGTCACGCTTCGTTTGAGTCTGCGCGTCAGAAACGGAAGTGCTAAAAAACGCTAAAAAATGGGCTTCACTTGTCTCAATTGAGTTCCAATGGGGTCGCTGTGTCCATTTCTTTTACTGTCTATGGTTGCGACTGATGGTGACTGACTGGACTGTAGGAGAGTTTTTATTATGCAATAATAAAGAATTTGTGAATTCAGGATGATATTTTATAACTGTCTTTTCAAAGAAATATGAATCTTTGGGGCTGCTGCTTTGACGCTGTACAAACGCTTCCAGTGTGAAACGGGTCAAGAACCAATGAGAATCGCCCAGTTGCATGAGCTCACACTTGCCTGGAGAATCATGATTGTTAATGAAGTGGGAGGGACTATTGCTAATTAGCTGAGATACAAGAGTACAAAAAGACCAAAGTGCAGTATCTCAATAGTGTGGTTAGCTGTTGGACAATGGCTGGAAGTTGGTGGCTGGTTCAGGTATTAGCACTGTGTGCTCTCTGTCATGCTCTTCCAAAGAAGGGTAAGTGGAGTAAACTGTCCCAGAATCCTCCAGCTCTGATGCTCCAGCAAACTGACCAGCGGCTTCAGCAGTCAGTTCAACAGACTAATCAGCAGCTTCCTCAGAAGATTCAGTTTCAGAAGCAAGTAGCGAAGGCTGAGCCTTTGGACAGATGTTCTGTAGCTGATTCTGAGCAGATCCAATGTGGACAACCTGGTATCAGTAGTGCTGAATGTGAAGCTATCAACTGCTGCTTTAGTGGACAGCAGTGTTACTATGGGAAGACCGGTAAGAGTGAGTCAGGGTTATACTCTCAGTTAAACTGATCCTCAACATGAACCTGCTCTTGTTCCTCTCTGTTCCAGTGACTGTCCAGTGTATAAGAGATGGTCAGTTTGTGGTAGTGGTGGCTAGAGATGTTACACTGCCTCGACTGAGTCTGGATTCAGTCAGTTTACTGGGAGGAAGTGACCCAGCTTGCAGTCCTGTGGGGTCCACACCTTCCTTTGCTGTATACCAGTTCCCTGTGACTGCATGTGGCACAAGAGTGATGGTGAGGAGATGCTTATGGTTTTATTCTGCATGGCCTATGATGGACTGGATGCCAACAGTGTTGCTATTTGCAGGAGGACAGTGGTTATGTGGTGTATGAGAACAGAATGAGCTCCTCGTATGAAGTGGGGATTGGACCACTTGGTTCAATCACAAGGGACAGTCACTTTGAGTAGGTGCTCTATGCTGGTCTTATTTGGTGGTCTGTAACAAATGCTACAAGCTCATGGTTTGTCCAGGCTTCTCTTCCAGTGTAGGTACTCTGGCACTTCTGTGGAAGCTCTGGTTGTGGAGGTCAACACTGTTCCTCCACCTCCACCAGTAGCTGCCCCTGGACCCCTCAGGGTGGAGCTTAGACTGGCCAATGGTCAGTGTGTCACCAAAGGGTGTGCAGAAGGTGTGTTCTTGTCCCATGTGTTCCTAGTATCTTTAGACTCCAGGTTGCAGCAGTGTTTAATCCCTGGTGTTCCTCAGGGGATGAGGCCTACACGTCCTACTACAGTGATGCTGATTATCCCATCACAAAAGTCCTGCGGGAGCCTGTGTATGTTGAGGTGCACATTGTGGAGAGGACTGACCCCAACATTGTCCTGATGCTGGGACACTGCTGGGCAACTTCCGCCCCCAATCCACTCAGTCTACCCCAGTGGGACCTTCTGGTTGATGGGTGAGTAATGACCATGTTTATCCAGTTAGTCTGTGGCTCTTCTAACCTCCTTTTCCCTTTCAGATGCCCTTACCAGGATGACCGTTACTTGACCACATTGGTTCCAGTGACTGGCTCTTCTGGTCTTCAGTTCCCAACCCACTACAAGCGCTTCATTGTGAAGATGTTCACGTTTGTGGATCCCACATCACTGGCTCCTCTGCAGGAAACTGTATGCTGCTTTACTTTAACCTTTAGTGTTACTCCTGTTTCTAGACTTGACTTGACCCTCTTTCCTCCCTGTCAGATCTTCATCCACTGTAGTACAGCAGTGTGCCATCCGTCTTCTGGCTCCTGTGAGCAAAGCTGCGGCAGGACGAGTGAGTTCTTGCTCTCTCTTGACTAGAGGAACTGAGAATCTTCACTATTTCCCTTCACACTTCTAACATTTCTCTTGCAGGAAGGGACACTCATGTGAAGACCATCTCTAGTGAGCAGACGGTGGTTTCTAGTGGAGCAGTTATTCTGATCAAGTAAATCTGGTCTCTTTAATAAACCGAGTAAAAACCAAGATCACTGTCTCAATAGTTTGACCTCACACACCGGAATCACCACCTGGAGGGAGACCCAAAGCTTTGCTCCACTAACCACCAGTTATTTCTGCAGTTTGCATAATGTAGTAAAACGTTAAAAGGCAAGTGCAGTAAACGTCTTGTGTAACTTGTACAGGCAAACATGAACCCCATATAAACTGTCTGAAGTTTCACATAGTTTCCTGACTTTGGTCTCTTAGTATTATGACTTAAATGTATTAAGGCCATTAGGTTTTTCAGTGTTTTGTGGCACTGTTTAATGACTGAAATATTGCAGTGGGTGTTTAATAGTAATTTGAAATCGCCAAAACTCGCATTTTGTTCACTTGAGAGGTAATCTAAATACTTGTGCCTGTGGAACGGCTAGAAAACTGAAAGGCTTGTGCTGCTGTTCTATGGATTTCCCGTCCAGGTCTTTGAGGTTGTAACATGAAAACGATTAACTGGGGTTGCTTTGCAGAGTCTATGAGTCCCATGAACTGGGAAATTGAAGTTCCCTTGGTCTTTTTGCCATGGTGGTTGTAGGTTAAACCATTAGGTCACCCAAAAATAAACTGTCACTGACTCTTTAATATCCAAATCCATTAAAGGATTTTGTTCGCTGTTGGACAGCGTTTTTTCCACTTCCTGTTGGCCTTCTGTAGCTAATCATAGCTCCAAGTAGCTGTTTTTATTTTTCTCTAGAATCTTTTTTTTTTTTTTTTAAGTGGTAAAATATAACTTCATACACCCCATATTTCTGATATTATTGATCAATCTTATCAGATTAACTTTGATCGATCACTTTTATTATATATCCGTGAGTGAAGTACACCTGCAAAGCGTTAGCACTCATTAGCTTGTCATTAGCTTGTCATTAGCGTTTTCTTTTCTCCTCTCTCTCTCGCTCCAGTTTTTCACAAGTTCATCAAACAACCGCAGTAAGAATATTTCATCAAGCACAGTGAGTAATGGCTTCTCCTGCTATGGTTATTTGCACCTCTTGCCACGTGTACGGTTTATCTATCTCTGTCGCTGATGAGGGATTCACATGTGATAAGTGCAGGGAAATAGTTAGGCTGACAGAGAAGATTTCAGAATTAGAGACACGCATCCAAACTTTAATTGAGGACAGTAAGAATGTTAGGGCTCTAGATACGGCTGCCTCCCGTCACAGAGGTCAGTTAATTCTCAGCACATGGAGACTCTTTCACCTAGATATCACACTATAGAGACTGTGTCTGTTCCTCGAACTAGAAAATACAAAAAAACATTCAAACCAAGTTAAGATTAATAATTTAATTTAGGTTCAACAAATAAAAAACAAGCAATATGAATAAATGATAAGGCTTGGCTTATTGAATTCAGCCGTCAGCTACAGTATCACATCAGACAGTGCACTATAGACCCCCTGAGGAACAGTTCCACTCATTCTCTACTATAGGAGAGGAAGAATTGTATAAACTTGTTAAATCATCTAAACCAACAACATGTATGTTAGACCCTATACCATCTAAGCTCCTAAAAGAGGTGCTTCCAGAAGTCATAGGTCCTCTTCTGACCATTATTAATTCCTCATTGTCATTAGGATATGTCCCCAAAACCTTCAAACTGGCTGTTATTAAGCCTCTCATCAAAAAAAAACACAACCTGACCCCAAAGAACTTGTTAATTATAGACCAATCTCGAATCTCCCTTTTCTGTCCAAGATACTAGAAAAGGTGGTATCCTCACAATTATATTCCTTAATTAGAGAAAAATGGTATATGTGAGGATTTCCAGTCAGGATTTAGACCGTATCATAGTACTGAGACTGCTCTCCTTAGAGTTACAAATGATCTGCTCTTATCATCTGATCGTGGGTGTATCTCTCTATTAGTTTTATTGGATCTTAGTGCTGCGTTTGACACAATTGACCACAACATTCTTTTGCATCTTTTCGCAATTTGAAAAACTAATGGAATGCATAGTCGATATAAAAAACTGGATGACGAGTAATTTCTTACTGCTAAATTCTGAAAAAACAGAGGTGTTAATTATAGGGCCTAAAAACTCTGCTTGTAATAACCTAGAACACTGTCTAAGACTTGATGGCTGCTCTGTCAATTCTTCGTCATCAGTTAGGAACCTAGGTGTGCTGCTTGATCGCAATCTTTCCTTAGAAAGCCACATTTCTAGCATTTGTAAAACTGCATTTTTCCATCTCAACAATATATCTAAATTATGGCCTATGCTCTCAATGTCAAATGCAGAAATGTTAATCCATGCATTTATGACCTCAAGGTTAGATTATTGTAATGCTCTATTGGATGGTTGTTCTGCACGCTTAGTAAACAAACTACAGCTAGTCCAAAATGCAGCAGCAAAGAGTTCTTACTAGAACCAGGAAGTATGACCATATTAGCCCGGTCCTGTCCACACTGCACTGGCTCCCTATCAAACATCGTAGATTTTAAAATATTGCTTATTACTTATAAAGCCCTGAATGGTTAAGCACCTCAGTATTTGAATGAGCTCCTTTTACATTATACTCCCGCTACGTTCTCATAACTCAGGCAATTTGATAATACCTAGAATATCAAATCAACTGCGCATTTAGATTTTCACTTCACTTCACTAGAGTTCACTATGATTTAGTCGGTTTCAGTGGTGGCTCTTCGGGTGAGGCAGGGGAGGCACAGTTTCCCCCAAATTTTGAGGTGAATATGAGGAAGATTTAATGTTAATAAAATTCAATATTCATTTCAGTTCATGTCTCAGAATGTATATATTTTTGTTTGTAATTTCACAGTTGTAATACCATTACTTGAAAGCAGGGGCGTAGCACCAAATTCTGGGCCCTGTATACTCTCAAAGTCAGTGGGCCCCCCTACACATGCCAATGGGGGTCCAGAGTGTCTGGCACCACTTCATAAACACTGCAACAAAAAAATTGTTTTGAAGAATGTTTTCGTCAATTTAGTCAGCTTTTTCATTGAACCAAAAAGAAACATTGAGAAGAAGGATAATGGAACGGTCTGTTGCATGCAATAGTAAGGCTTTCCTCTCTGTACACATATCATTAAGTACAATTTTGCAAGTTTTATTGGTGTCCCCTTCAAACTTGCTCGTGAGAAATGTTATGTTTATTGTCCTCCCCAACATTTAGATGAGATTTTCGCCCCTGGTTTGTACAATATTCAGTTTCTGCTGGTCTGACTTAATCAAAATAGTTTAAAAATTACATTAGGTTTATAGTGACCATAACGCATAAAAGCGCTTTAATGGGAACATTAAAGAAAGTTCTTAAAAAAAAAGTTACAAAAAGGTTACTTTAAACAGTAATGCATTACTTTTTGGTGTAAGTAACTGTAACTACATAATATTTCTTAGTAACTAGCACAACACTGGTGTTGTCAGTTTGGGAGTTCGGAGCATGAATCATTTGAGTCAGTTCGGCAGTTCGGAGCGGGTTCGCGAATCATTTGAGTCTGTTTGGCAGTTCGGAGCGTGAATCATTTGAGTCAGTTCGGCAGTTCGGAGCGGGTTCGCGAATCATTTGAGTCTGTTCGGGACTTCGGAGCGGGGTCTCCAATCATTTGAGTCAGTTTGGCAGCTCGAAGCGTGAATCATTTGAGTCAGTTCGGCTATTCGACGCGTGAATCATTAGTGTCAGTTTGGCAGTTCGGAGCGTGGATCATTTGAGTCAGTTCGGGAGTTCGGAGCGTGAATCATTTTAATCAGTTCGGGAGTTGGGAGCGGGATCGCGAATCATTTGAGTTGGCAGTTCGGAGCGTGAATCATTTGTTTCAGTTTCGGAGTTCGGAGCGTGAATCATTTTAATCAGTTCGGGAGTTCGGAGCGGGATCGCGAATCAATAGAGTCAGTTTGGGCAGTTCGGAGCGTGAATCATTTGTGTCAGTTCGGGAGTTCGGAGCGGGATCGCGAATCAATAGAGTCAGTTTGGCAGTTTGGAGCGTGGATCATTTGAGTCAGTTTCGGAGTTCGGAGCGCGAATCATTTTAATCAGTTCGGGAGTTCGAAGCGGGATCGCGAATCATTTGAGTCTGTTCGGGAGTTCGGAGCGTGAATCGATTCATAAACACATTTACAGTCACTCGCTGGTAGTTTTAGTTTATTATTACAGTATCATTTAAACCCTCATGTTGTCTCAAACCTGAATGACGTACTTTCTTTTGCACAAAATAAAAGAAGGTATTTTTGAAGACTGTTGCAAAACAAAGATGTTTTTGGTCATTAGTGACTTTCACTGCATGAAAAAAAAAAAAAAAAAAGATTACTGAGATGTTTCTCAAATTATCTTTTTTTTATGTCCCAAACTTTGTTAGGCTGTAAATAAAGCCTAAACAGTTATATACATACATATACATAATGTGGTAAAAATCTAGAAGGTTTTGTATAAAGCTGCAATGTGTATATATAGCTATATATATATATATATATATTAGGGGGTGTAACGGTTCACAAAATTCACGGTTCGGTTCGATACGATACACTGATGTCACGGTTCGGTTCGGTTCGGTTCGATACGTTTTAGATACAGCAAAATGTAAAAACATCTCAACTTTTCAGAATGCCGCAAGCGCACCGCGGGTCATGTGACAAGAACCAACCAATCAGCTTCATCCTTTCCCGTAACAAGGTTGAGAGCTCAGCCAAGATGAAGGAAACAGCTGATTCATAGTTGTATATGGGATTGCAATTTTGAAATAAATTTAGTAGCAGAGCTACTGCAAGCGATTTTTAGAGCTGCAAATCCATTTATCCTTCGCTGAAATTTCCTGCGTCTCATGGAGAGAGCACGTCATTGTTTGCTTTAGCAAAAGACAGACGCCTCATGAGCGCTTCTGCCCGAGCGCTTTGGAAAGGAGGAGAAAGACGTGCTTAGCGTTTTCCATGCGTTTTTAAGGAGCGATATGTGAACGGCCCCTAAGGCGGCTCGCTCACTCAGCACGCGCTGAAGGCTCGTTGCAAAATGTTGAATGCCTTTAACAGACCAGAAATATAAGATCCTAAAAATAACCAACAGGTCTGGTGTTTGGGTTGGATTCCCTGTAAGCCTATAGTGTCTAAATGCTGCAGGGATAGTTGCTGCGTGCATGTTTCTCCTTTTTTTCGTCTTTTCCCAGATAGTACTGACGTATATATCCCAGATATTCCCGCTGGTGTTTTTTTTTTTTTTTTTTTTTTTTTTTTTGTAATCCCGCTGGTGTAACCCTATTGTCATGTTGCAGATGCCGACATACCGTTGTTTTTTTTATCCACCACTCTCTTGCCATCACCATTATAGCTTAAAGGGAATCCAAAGTGCACCCAAACACCAGACCTGTTGGTTATTGGAGGATCTTCTCATTTCTAGTCTGTTAAACGCATTGGCTATTTTTGCAACGAGCCTTCAGCGCGTACCCAGTGAGCGAGCGCCTGCTGAGTAGCCTAACATAAA